>NC_134361.1:46252602-46417602 GCF_048569485.1 Anomaloglossus baeobatrachus
GTAAAATTGAAATATGCCATCTATGTGCAATATATTGTGCACATAACCAAGAATGCACCTTCCTGACCACCTAAGGCTAGTTTCACACATCCGTCTTTTCGCCGGTTTGGCGGTATCGGCGCACTCCAGTACAGTGTATACAGTACAATGGCGGCGCGACAAGCTCCAGTCATATGCTGTCATGTGACTGTGAAGTTGCGGCGCTGCCACTGTTCTGTATACACTGTACTGGAGTGCGCCGGAACTGCCAAACCGGCGAAAAGACGGACGTGTGAAACTAGCCTAAAAGAAATGCTTCCAAGGAAACCAAAAAAATCCAAGAAAAATCTAGCAATCCTAGCCATGGAATTTTAAAATCTAATATATAAAGCTGAATGTATGTGTGTATGTATGTATGTGTGTGTATGTATGTATGTATGTCCGCTAAAGGAATCCGCACCGTCGCATTTACAATCATGAAATTTTGCCCCGACGCCCAATGTGACTCAGGGAACGTCATAGACTATGTTTTGACAGGAGAATTTAACCCCGCGCTTTACAGTTACTCTCCAAAAATCCTGCCTCCATTAAAGTCAATGGAGCTGCGAACTCTTAGGTTATTAATAGGAGCTGTGAGTGGTTGCTATAGGAACAAAATTAATTGTTAGTATAAGAAGATTATGTGTGAGGTAAAAAGATGTCGGTGGGGAGACGGATAGAGAGAGACAGAGAGAGACAGAGAGACAGACAGTCAAAGAGACAGAGGCAGACAGACACAGACAGACAGGGAAAGACACAGGCAGACAGGGAAAGAGACAGAGAGACAGACAGAAACAGACAGGGAAAGAGACAGGGAAAGAGACAGGGAAAGAGACAGACAGACAGAGACAGACAGGGAAAGAGACAGATAGACAGGGAAAGAGACAGGGACAGAGACAAGGAAAGAGACAGACAGGGAAAGAGACAGACACAGCGAAAGAGACAAACATAGGGAAAGAGACAGACGGTGGAAAGAGACAGATGGGGGAAAGAGACAGATGAGTAACGACACATACAGACACAGAGATAGAGAGACAGACAGAGAGACTGATACAGAGACAGACAGACAGACAGGGACTCGAAGAGAGACAGTTACTATCCCGGGCAACACCTGGGTACTACAGCTAGTGTGAAATAAAGTTTTGGACTTTTTTATCGTTTGGGATTGCTGGATTTTTCTTGTTTTTTTTTGGATTGCTTCTTCTGGTGACCAGCTGGACTCTGATTCGTGGAATTGCAGATGGTGGTGGAGTGGCTGATAAGTATTTTTTATTTTTTGCTTCCAAGGAGAGAATACATCCACAATTGGGCATGGTGCTACATGGAGGTGCACAGAGCGCATACTGCTCTGTACTGGGAAGCTCTGGGCGCTCTGTACGCCTCTTTATTCGTCACCACATAGAACTTTTGCCACTTATGTTTTCTTTTCCTAGACTGCGAAAAGAAGTCACATTTGTGTCTAATTACAGTTTTGGCAAATCCAGGCAGAAATGTGTGGCCCTGTGCCATGTTGGAACCCTGCCACTTCTGTAGAATAACACTGATACATGGCATCATAAGGCGAAGCCTCCGTCTCCAGAATATCACATCTGTCTGCAAGTTATTACAGCAATCAGCGTGTTATTAAACGTCTTCCCAGATTATCCCCTGTGTCATTATATCATCGCCGGATATTAGCGACTGTCTATAGACGTGTAATGAAATCTGCCTGCGTGTTCTTAAAGGCCTGCGCATGTTATTACATCAGTCTCCATGCTGATACAGTACCATTACCGAGGATCATGTTGTATTATCGGCTCGCCTGTATTACATCTCACTGCAATGCTAGAATGCACAGATCATAGACGTGACATCAAGAACGCACATTCGGGATCTCCCAGGCCGTTTCCAACCTAATAATAGTTTATTTCCTCCCTGTAAACTCAATCTATGGCTCAGAAATAAACAAGCCAAGTCCCAGCTGGGGGAATTAGCCCCGATGCAGAGACGTGTGCGCGCAAGAAGATCACACATGGCTTATTAAGGAGGACGTGAGGCTGCGGGGCCGTGGGATAGAAATGGACTTTGTCGAGGCAAGCTGCTCGATCTACAAAGGAAATCTATTCCTCGTTATGTGTGGATCATTAAAATAATGTTTCCAGCAGCTGGCGAGGGTGGTACACAACCTGAAGTTGTTGTTGAAAAGCAAATAATGGTTAGACTTGCAAAATATCTTAAGGCGGCTAATGGAGATGACATGCCGAAGAAGCAGAACTGGTAAAATGGTAGATATATACAGTATGTACTGCAATCAACCATTGTCTGGGTCAAGGGGCGTAAACATTAAGCCTCGATTTATCAAGACATGCATTCAACACGGAGGAAAATGGACCACATTCATTAAGAGACGTAACTCTTCAATGACTCTATGAACCGTTGGGTGCCAACGCCAAAATTGTTACTCCATTCAGGAACTAGAGTACATTTGTGGTGGAAATCATGATGGCGGTAATGGCTGAAAGTGGAGCAAAAACGCCCAAATTTGCTACATTTCTCCGCAACTTTGAGTTGCACAAAAATGTGCCAAAAGGGCTGCACGGCGATTAAGCGACAATATAGAGCGCTGTTTGGTCACCTGCTACTTTCCAGGTGAATGGTGTCTAATCGCATTTATGGGCTCCTTCCTGGTATAATGTCCCCCATCTTGGCTCCTTCATTGTACAATGACCTCCCTACAATAATGTCATTCATCTTAGGCCCCTTCCAGTAATATTGTCCCCCACTCCTGGGTCCTTCTAGTAGTAATGCCTCCCATACCTGGTATAATGTCCCTCATCCTGGGCCTCTTCAGGTTCTAATGTCCCCCATCTTAAGCTCCTTCCTGGTATAGTGTCCCTAATCCTGTATTCCTTCCTGGTACAATACACCCCATCCTGTGCTCCTTCATGATAAAATGCCCCCCACCCCCATAATAATGTCCCCCATCCTGCCCTCCAGTAGTAATGCCTCCCATGCTTTCCCATTCCAGGGCCTTTTCCTCTAAACGTCCCAAGTCTTGAGCTCCTTCTTGGTACAATGCCCCCCCCCCCTCCATCCTGGGCCCCTTCCTATAATAATGTCCTCCATCCTGGAATTTTCCAGTAATAATGCCTCTCATCCTTGGCCCCTTCCTGGTATAAAGTCTCCCATGCTTGGCCCCTTCCTGGCATAATGTCCCCCATCCTTGGCCCCTTCCTGGTATAATGTCTCCCATCCGTAGCTCCTTCATGATACAATGCCCTCCCTACAATAATGTCATTCATCTTAGGCCCCTTCCAGTAATATTGTCCCCCATCCTGGATCCTTCCAGTAGTAATGCCTCTCATCCTTTTCCGATTCCTGGTGTAATGTACCTCATCCTGGGCCTCTTCCTGTTCTAATGTCCCCCATCTTGAGCTTCTTCTTGATACAATTTCCCTAATCCTGGGTTCCTTCTTGGTACAATACCCCCCCCCATCCTGTGCTCCTTCATGGTACAATACCTGACCCTATAATGATGCCCCCCATCCAGAGCCCTTCAGTAGTAATGCCTCCCATGCTTTCCTGTTCCTGGGCCTCTTCCTCTTAATGTCCCACGTCCTGAGCTCCTTCTTCATACAATGCCCCCCCCCTCCATCCTGGGCCCCTTCATATAATAATGTCCTCCATCCTGGGATTTTCCAGTAACAATGCCTCTCATCCTTGGCCCCTACCTGGTATAAAGTCCCCCATGCTTGGCCCCTTCCTGGTATAATGTCCCCCATCCTTGGCCCCTTCCTGGTGTAATAGTCTCCCATCCATGGCTCCTTCATGATACAATGCCTTCCCTACAATGTCATTCATCTTAAGCCCCTTCCAGTAATATTGTCCACCATCCTGGATCCTTCCAGTAGTAATGCCTCTCATCCTTTTCCCATTCCTAATATAATGTCTCTCATCCTGGGCCTCTTCCTGTTCTAATGTCCCCCATCTTGAGCTTCTTCTTGATATAATGTCCCTAATCCTGGGTTCCTTCTTGGTACAATACCCCCCCCCATCCTGTGCTCCTTCATGGTACAATGCCCCCCCCCATAATGATGTCCCCCATCCTGAGCCCTTCATTAGTAATGCCTCCTATCCTTTCCCATTCCCGGGTATCTTCCTGGTAATGTCCCAAGTCCTGAGCTCATTCTTGGTACAATGCCCCCCCCCCTTCCTGGGCCCCTTCTTATAATAATGTCCTCCATCCTGGGCTTTTCCAGTAATAATGCCTCTCATCCTTGAACCCTTATTGGTATAAAGTCCCCATCCTTGGCCCCTTCCTGGTAATGTCCCCCATCCTTGGCCTCTTCCAGGTATAATGTATCCCATCCTTGACCCCTTCATGTTATAATGTCCCCCATCCTTAGCCCCTTACTGGTATAATGCCCCCATCCTTGGCCCCTTCCTGGTATAATGTCATCCATCCTTGGCCCCTTCCTGGTATAATGTCCCCCATCCTTGGCCCCTTCCTGGTATAATGTCCCCCATCCTTGGCCTCTTCCTGGTATAATGTCCCCCATCCTTGGCCTTTTCCTGGTATAATGTCCCCCATCCTTGGCCCCTTCCTGGTATAATGTCCCCCATCCTTGGCCCCTTCCTGGTATAATGTCCCCCATCCTTGGCCCCTTCCTGGTATAATGTCCCCCATCCTTGGCCCCTTCCTGGTATAATGTCCCCCATCCTTGGCCCCTTTCTGGTATAATGTCCTCCATCCTTTGACCCTTCTTGGTATAATGTCACCCATCCTTGGCCTCTTCCTGGTATAATGTCCCCCATCCTTGGCCCCTTTCTGGAATAATGTCCCCGATCCTTGACCCCTTCCTGGTATAATGTCCCCCATCCTTGGCCCCTTTCTGGAATAATGTCCCCGATCCTTGACCCCTTCCTGGTATAATGACCGCCATCCTGGTATAATGTTTTGCATTCTTCTTCAGCACATTCTAAGAATAAACAACATTATTCCCTTCCCTTGCTCCCACAACATATATCGCCCTTTTCTATGGCCAGCTCAGAAGCTGGCAGCTAACACCAGCGCTTTGAACCTGCAGTGCATGTCATTATTATCACTCTAGACGCCATGGGAACTGACGTCTGGTGCCGGCTTCCAATTGTCCAGCAGCGTGTATTGCGGTGCAGGGAGTTGGTGGATCTCTGTGTCGCAATACTCTTCAGCTGAATGTGCATCCAACTACTCACATCTGGGTCAAATAGGCACTGCGTTAACAGGCCACCATCCCACATGGGTTAAGTTGTACCCTCTGCGACCTCGATCGTTACACCTGTGGTCAGAAATAGTTGGATTTCTTTGAAATTTACTTGCCATGGTCTTAGTACATTCATCTGAATCAGCAGCAACATAGAGTGATCATTGACCGCACAAACTGTGTCACGACCAGAGTCATCATATAGCTCCAGCCATACTTTGCTAGAATTTAAAAAAAAAATTGGAAAGGAAAAAATAAACCCTCCCCCACTCATTAACCTAGGAAGAGTCTTTTATATCCAAGGAGATGCAGATGTGATCCCTTCCTCCGGGATCTGCAGATAAGGCTCTATGGGGAAAGCATTTACATTGTACTGTCTGTTATACATAGGTGACGTGCGCGCCTCATACATGTATATGTGACCACAGATGAACATCCCAAAGAGAAGTCACGTGAAATCAGGAAATTAGAGTCATACGTCTCTCTAGCCAATTGCCCGGCTTTTCCAGATTACCGAATGAATGAGCATCCGCCTTTATGTCTTCCCAAATGGGACAGTTTTCCTTTTTGCATTTTCTTTTTTTTCTATCCAGTTTCTTAGAGTTGTAACAATTTTTTTCCCTAAAATCTTGTGGAACGAGTTGAAGATTTGAGTTTTGTAAAATTAATGGTAATTCATTTTACAATAATATACTGAAAAACTGTAAATAAAATCCAAAAACAATTGGTGGAAAAAATAAATAAATTCTGCATTGTTTTTTGTTACTTTTGCATTGCATTCATTGTGTTAGAAAAACAACCAGACAAAAGGATTTTTCAGGTAGTAATAATAATAATAATAATAATAATAAAAAATAATAATAATATTTTTTTTTTAATTTTTTATTATTATTATTATTATTATTATTATTATCATTATGACCTGAAAAATCATTTTGTTTTGTTGTTTTTCTAACACAATACATACATATTATTAACACAAAACATAATAAATAATATGTATGTATTGTGTTAGAAAAACAACAAGACAAAATGATTTTTCAGGTAATAATAATAATAATAATAATAATTAAAAAAACATATGAGTTATTATTATTATTATTAATAATAATAATAATAATAATAATAATAATAATACTAATAATAATAATAATAATAATAATAATAATAATAATAATAATAATAATAATAATAACAATAATAATATGTTTTGTGTTAATAATATGTATGTATTATTATTATTATTATTATTATTATTATTATTATTAAGTGGTAAAAAATATGTATATATTTGGCTTCTTTCACAATTTTTTGAAACCTGTAGAATTTTTATTTTTTATGTTTCCAGTGAATCTACGTGACGGCTTACCGTATGCTTTTTTTGGTGGGGGCCGGATTTCTATTTTTTATCAATGCCATTTTGCAACATTTTAAAAGCCAATTCGCTTACAAGGCTTTGTGCACACAACGTCTTTTTCAGGCGGAAATGGTCAATTTAATCGCCTGAAAATCATATCGGAAAATGCTGAATAGAATGAACAACCCTTTCCATGTGAAATCCTCACACTGTGCACACGATCGGGATTTTTAGCTTCTTTTAACCACTTGAGATTTCTAAAAACACCAAGTGGTTAAAGAATACGTAACCCCTTTACAACCGCGGGCAGTGAAATTACGTCCTATCTCATGTAGTTGCAATCCCCGGCGGCTGCTGCGGGCAGCTGCCGGTGATCTGCGCACAGTTCAGCTTATTTGAACAGCTGACATGTGTACCTCTCAGGCATGAGTGGATCCGCTATCCACCCGTGCCTGTTAACCCCTTAAATTGCGATGTCAAAATGTGACATTGCGATTTAAATCCCTGCCGTGGTAAATCTTCACCTTCCCGGCTCCCTCAGCGGCCCTGTGACGTCATCACTGAAAGCCGATGGTGTCATGGTAGCACAGGGTCATATGATGACTTCTGTAGCTATCATGAGTCACTTCCTGTTTCGCTCGGCCGAGGGCTGCTTGTAACAAGAGGTGAGTATTTCTGGTGATCACAGCTGTGTAGCTGTGATCTACAGAAATGAATGAGTGATCAGACTGCTGATCCTTATAGTGCCCTAGGGGGACTAGTAAAATAAAAAAAAATTATATCACTGTGGTCTGTCTGTGTCCTGCAGTATAATTTTATTATTATTATTGATCCATTTATTCTATGGCGCTTTACATGTGAAAAGGGGTATACATAATAAAAACAGGAGGAAAGAGGACCCTGCCCTCGAGGCATCACAGTCTATGAGGTTTTGGTATTGATGTGGCCATTTTTTTTGTGATGTGTTTTTAAATACAACATTTTTGTCACTGTTTGATGCTTTTTTTTCTTGCTTATTTTTGTTTTGGGAGATGCAACAGCCCAAAAAAAAAAAACAACAAAACTCCCCAAAAAATTACATAGCAGTTCTCACACACTTTTTTTTCTATCTTACAAATTATTTTACATTTTGATAGATTGGACTATTACTTTTGTAGGTGGTAAATCTGCTGGAAATGCTGTCTGGTAGGACGTCATTCTTAGATTTTCATCCGGAAGCCATAGACTACTGACATGGCTGCAAATCACTTTGCTCGTTTAGGCTTTTGCCCATCCTTTCCGGGTTCAGATATTAGTAAGGAGTGATTAAAAGGGTTATTCCCATCTCCAAGATCCTATCCTAATATGTAGTAGGTGTAATATTAATAATATTAGGAATTACCTCCAATTAGAAATGCTTCTCCCGATACAGCTATGTCTCTTACCTCATGTGCAGGGCATTGCAGCTTGGGTATCCATGGTTACATTTAATCATATACTGACAGGCTGGAGTCACACTTATGAGTGACTCATGTGAGTCTCACATCGGTATCACCGGGGACGGCTGCACACTCTCCTGACAGGAGCGGGTGGGCTGCATGTATTTCTATGCAGCTGAGATGCTTGTGTCCAGAGAGTGTGTGGCCGTGCCTGGTGATACCGATGCGAGACTCGCATGAGTCACTCGTAAGTGTGACTCTGACCTAAGTTAGTTAGTTGCTCATGGTTGTAACCATGGATACCTAAGCTGCAATGCCCTGCAGATGAGGTAAGTGACATGGCTATATCAGGAGAACTATACTACATTCCTAATTGGAGGCATTTGCTAATATTTTTTATTATTATTATTATTATTATTATTATTATTATCATTACACCTACTACATTTTGGGAGAGGATCTTGGAGATGGGAATACCCCTTTAACACTAGTGCCGTTTACCGGTCAACATCCTGTACCATATAGAATGCTTTCTAGAGAAATAATGTATTTTCATGTGGCCTACCAGCCCTTACCTGCTGATATCTCCTGTCCTGTGCCTGTGGCTGCGGTATGTAAATCATCAATAGAGTACGGTATTATTAGTAATGTCATTATGTCGGTCGGACTCATCATTATAATTGCCTCTGGACACATCACAGAAGCGTTGCCAGTTGTGCCATCTGTATTGTAGGTGACCTGCAGCTGCGGCCCCCTCCTCCCCCTGCTGGGTTATATTGACGTGACGTTGACATCTGAGAAAACTATGGAGTCTGAAGGAGCAGACAGTCTGTGTGGCTGATGGAGGCGATGCTCCATACCATAGATATAAAACTGGGGGGCGTTATATGGCGGTGGGGAACACCATTTTGAGTTACATTTTAACGCCCTGGATACAGGGGATGTAAACTATCCGGACACTTCTTTGCAGCTGGTATAACCCACTATCTGTTACAGAAGTGAGACAAAACAAAGAAAGGAGGAAACACTGGCACCATTCAGCGAGCTAACCGCTCAATCTTCCTATTTCGGGTTTATACACGCATTATTTCTTTGCATTCTGGCCACAGTGCTCATTCCAAAAGACAACAATCCATACAGTCCATGTGAAAAGAGACGGAAGGCACTCACCAGATATGCGGTAAAAAAAAAAGCTGTTTTATTCGACCATCAGGTCAGGGGGAAAGGCGTGAGGGAGGTGGGTACACACAATCCGTCGGACGACGGCTGTTTCGCGTCTTTACAACCGACGCTTCCACGAGTCCACTCGTCGGTTGTAAAGACGCGAAACAGCCGTCGTCCGACAGATTTTGTCTACCCACCTCCCTCACACCTTTCCCCCCTGACCTGATGGTCGAATAAAACAGCTTTTTTTCGTGCAAGCGTCGGTTGTAAAGACGTGAAACAGCCGTCGTCCGACTGATTGTCTGTACCCACCTCCCTCACGCCTTTCCCCCTGACCTGATGGTCGAATAAAACAGCTTTTTTTTACCGCATATGTGGTGAGTGCCTTCCGTCTCTTTTCACATGGTCTGTTACAGAAGTGAGGTTTCTATGGTAAACCAGGCAAAAGTATACTTAAAGGCATTGTCCACTACTATTATACCCTTACCTATCCTTAGAACAGGTCATTAATATAAGATCTCTATGATTTTGGCACCCTATACCCTCAATGATCAGCTGTTGTCACCGGTAGTGGTGATGTAAACTGCCGGGTACTTCTGAACAGAAGAGAATAAGGGCTGATCTGCAGTACCAGGCAGTGGCCACTACAGAGTGTGGCGCTCTGTGCACTATTCACATCTGGCTGCCACTGGAGGTTTTATCAGCTGATTGCTGGGGGTACCAGGTATCTGGTTTGCTGCCCTCATCCCTCTTAGCAAGTTAAATCTTGCTTTAGGTCTAGTATAACCAGGAAATATCCCAATTCTCAATCATTATGATTTGGCACACACTCTCTATGAGTGGGTGATTCCTCTTTGAGAGCATTCTGCCTGCATCATATGTTCTGGAACACCCTTTCTATCTTATTTTATATCTAGAGGCTGCAAACTGATATAGACCAAATACTTTTCCCGGCTGAGATATGTATACAGTTATATATGGGCTCGGCAATCTTCTGTGAGCTTATGAGCCTAGATTCCAGAAAAATACATTTTATCTACTCTAATGCATCGCAGCAAAGGCCAGAAAAGGAACGTGATTTGTGCAGATGTATTAAGTTCAAAGAAAAACGTAAAGGTTGGCTACTAATGCGGCTGAGTATTATAAAGCCTGGTTGTAATTGACATTTTTAGAACTTTTTTTTCTTTTTTTTTGGATCCTTTCCCAGTTCTTACTAAAAAAAATGGCACTGGTACTGTGCTTAATGCCGTCTGTAACTCAAGGAATGCAAGGACTGCAATGTATTTACAGATGGAGTTTGTTTTTTATGTATATAAGTATACTTAATTGTGATCTGGTATTCAAACGTAAATGTATGCAGTAAAATAAGACGAGGCACGGCTCATTAAAGAGGACCAACCACCACGATTTTGCAATATTACCTAAAGGCAGTGCCATACTGGCACTAAGATGCTGAATCCAGACATACCTGTTGTAGAAAGATCCGGTGCTTGGTTGCAGAAATATCTTTAATCAAAGTTGCAGAAAAGCACTACACTTTGATTGACAGGTGCAACATGGGCGGATCTTTGTTGGTGTCGCGGGCGGGGAGGAGGGTGTCAACGCTGCGCTCTCCCACAGCTCGGGTCCGGCCGCCGCTGCTCTGCGGCTACTGCTGCTCGGTGGCTCGAGTGATAGGCCGGATCCCGGGGACTCGAGTGGCGCTCCTCGCCCGTGAGTGAAAGGGGTGCTTTGTTGGTGGGGGATTTGATTAATGTCCGTGACGCCACCCACGGTTGTGGTGATTGTGTGGACACCACCGCTGCTCTGTCTGGGGATCCCGGGAGTGGTGGTATGGAGCAGCTAGATGTTAGTTTGCCCCTCCGTGGGTAGGGGGTTTGGTGGTCCCGGGGCCCGATGACGGGGGTTAGGGTGGTAGACAGGCGGGTTATGGGGCCTGTGGAGGTGCAGGGACACAGGGGCAGCGCTGTGCCGCACGGCACGGAGGTACTCACTCAGCCCAAGGATGATGACACAGTTCACGGTAAACAAACGGCTGGTTGGACGGGTCCCTCGGATGGCTGCGGTGTAGATGTTCCCTGCAAGTTAGCGGTGACTGTCTGTTCCCTGCACCTAGAAACGGTTGTTGGTAGCGATGGATTCCCACCGGTAACCCGCTCCCCAGCTTGGATATGAGCCGGAGGAGCCCCTCTCTTGCCCGCAGGCGCTGGCCCTGGGAAACTGGTGCCTTGGCCGTGGCGGTGTCTCCCCTTCACGGTTGGACTGTTGCCTTCAATCGGGACTTTGCTGCTGGGAGACCCGGAGGTCCCCTTCACTGACGGATTTGGCAAATTACGATGACTCCTAGCCTTGCCAGGATCCGAAAGGCCCCTGCCAATGGTGCTGGCTTCTCTTTGTATACCGCTCCGGTACCGCCGGGCCACCACCCGTCCACGGTCCTTTCGGCAACCTCCGATCAGCCTCTCCTGCAGACGGTCACCGCCATCTGCCAACCTTGCTGTCTCAGTCCGGGGCACACACCCAGACCAACTTCAGGCTCTGTTTCTGTCACTTTCCTTCACTTCCACTACTGTCACTTGCTCCTCTACCACTTCCTTCTACTCTCCAACTCCACTGTTTACTCCTTCACTTCCCCTAGCTTACTGCTGGTTTTCCCGCCTCCAGGTCTGTGAACTCCTCGGTGGGTGGTGCCAACCGCCTGGCCCACCCCCTGGTGTGAACATCAGCCCCTGGAGGAAGGCAACAAGGATTTGTGTTTTGACCTTGGTGTGCCTGCAGGGAATGTGGGGTGTGTTGTGGTGTCATGACCTGTGACCCCTGGCTTGCCCAGGGCGTCACATTTTCCCTTAGCAAAACGCACGTGCCGCCAACAACAGCAATAGCGGCGCTAGATTCAAATAAAGAAATTGGGGCACAACATAGAGGAGACTGGAGGAAGACTTTACAGCGAGGACCCAACCCACAAAGTGCATTTCTGCAACTTTGATTAAGGGCTCGTGCGCACGTTGCGGGTTTTTTTTTTGCGTTTTCACAGCGTTTTAAGCTGCAGCGTCACATTGTCAAAATGCATGCGTTGTGCTTCCCCAGCAAAGTCTATGAGAATCATGCAAAATCCGTGCGCACATTGCTTTTTTGAACGCAGCGTTTTGAAAGTAAAAAATTTGACAAAATCTCTGCGTATAAAAAAGCAGCATGTCACTTCTTTTGAGCGTTTTGGCAGCGTTCTATACCCATTGAAATCAATGAGTTGTTGAAAAACGCTACCAAAATGCTAAGCAGTGCGTTTGTGTGGCGCCCTGGACTAGCCAGGTCGTCACAGGTACTGCAGAAACCCCCCCCCACCCCGAGACAGGCACATCAGCCAGACACAAAATCCTTGTTGCCTCCCTCCAGGGGCTGATGTCAACACCAGGTGGGGTGGAGCCAGGCGGTTGGCCCCACCCACTGAGGAGTTCACAGTCCTGGAGGCGGGAAAAGGAAGTCAGATCAGTTAGGGAAGTGCAAGTGTGAGGAGTGAAGAGTAGTGGAGGAGTAAACTGACCGTGTCCGGGTGTGTGGCCCGGGCACTAAGAGCAAGGTTGGCAGACGGTGGTGGCCGTCTGCAGGAGAGGCGAATCAACGCAGAACCGTAGGACCGGGGTCGGGCGGTGGCCCGCCGGTACCGAACCGGGGAGCGAAGTGAAGCCAGCACACACAGGCAGGGCCTGCAGACCCCGACCAGGCTTGGAGTCGCCGTTAAAGGTCAAATCCATCAGTGACCGGAACCCCAGGGGTTTCCTAGCAGCCAAGACTCGATAGAAGGCAACCGTCCGACCAGTAGAAGGAAATACAGCTACCGCCACAGCTAGAGTTCCCAGGGCCAGAGCCTGCTGGCAAAAGGGCTCCTCCGGCACATATATACGCTGGGGAGCGGGTTACTGGTGGGAATCCATCGGGACCGAACATACACAAAGGTGCAGGGAAAGCCAGCCACCACCAACCATCCGGGAGAAGCCACACCAGCCGGCTGCGGGACCCGTCCATCCAGCCGTTTGGTTTACCAGAGATCTTGCGTACATTTGTGGCTGAGTGAGTACAACCGTGCCATCCGACACTGCGCTGCGCAGTCCAGGCGACCCTGCACCTTGCCAACCCTGCCTGCCTGTCACCTCACCGGGCCCCGGGACTACCAACCCCTACCCATGGAGGGGGGAAAACAACATCCCAGCTGCTCCCTACCATCGCTCTCGGGATCCCCGTCACCAGCAGCGGCGGTGCCCAACCTCACCACAACCCATGGGTGGCATCACGGACCAAATCCCCAAACCAAACGACCCCCCCCTTTCACTCACGGGCGAGGAGCGCCGCTCGAGTCCCCGGATCCGGCCCACTGCTCGAGCCACCGAGCGTTAGCGAGCGCAGCGCCCCGCCGCCCGCGACATTTGCACTGCATTTTTGTTGAGCTCTGCATGTTTATTTACATATGTTTATGTACTGTACATAACAAACGCAGGTCTTTCGGTCTTTCTCTCTCTCTGTCTGTCGGTCGGTCTCTCTCTCTGTCTCTATCTCTCTCTCTGTCGATCTCGGTCTCTCCCTCCCACCCCGTCTCTCATACTCTCCGATCCACGATCACCGTCGCGGCGTTGCACGGCTGTCACACTGTGGTGGCATCTCCTCTTTTGAAAATGCCGGCCGCTCATTATTCCATCTTGTATTCCCTGCTTCCCCCGCCCACCAGCACCTATGATTGGTTGCAGTCAGACACGCCCCCAAGCTGAGTGACAGCTTTCCCAGTGCAACCAATCACAGCCGCTGGTGGGCGTGTCTATATCGTGCAGTAAAATAAATAATTAAAAAAAACAACGTGAGGTCCCCCCCCATTTTGATACCAGCCAGGGTAAAGCCACACGGCTGAAGGCTCGTATTCTCAGGATGGGGTGCTTCTCATTATGGGGAGCCCCCAGCCTAACAATATCAGCCAGCAGCCGCCCAGTATTGCGACATCCATTAGATGCGACAGTCCCTGGACTCTACCCGGCTCATCCCGAATTGCCCTGGTACAGTGGCAATCGGGGTAATAAGGAGTTAATGGCAGCCCATAGCTGCCGCTAAGTCCTAGTTTAATCATGGCAGACATCTCCCCGAGATACCTTCCATGATTAACCTGTAAGTTAAAGAAAATGAACACATACACCCGAAAAAATACTTTATTTGGAATAAAAGACAAAAAAAACCACCCTATTTCACCCCTTTATTAATCCCCAAATACCCCTCCAGGTCCGGCGTGATCCACATGAGGTCCCACGATGCATCCAGCTCTGCTACATGAAGCAGACAGCGAGCGGCCATAGACCACGACCGCACTCTGTCAGCTCCATGCAGCAACTGAAGTGAGTTGCGCTATCAGCGATGACGTCACTCAGGTTACTTCACTTCAGTCACTCAGGGGATTTGTGGTCACCAGTGAGTCCTTCACGGGTGACCGCTAATCAGGACGCGACACACAGCCAGAACCGCGGCATGACAATGAAGTCGGGTGAAGTTCATCCAAGTTCATTCTCATCCCCCGGCTCTGTCTGTGTCTGCTATAAGCGGGCATGTAGCAGAGCTGAATTGCTGGGGGACCGCAATGACAAAAATGCATCCAAAACGCATGCAAAATGCATCTAAAATACATGAGTTTTAGATGCATTCTTTTTATCAAAACGCAGTGTCAAGTCTGCCAGAGGGTGCATTTATTTCTGCACCGGTCAGGACGCAGTGTGCGCACGAGCCCTTACAGACAGCAACTTATTTGGAAGACTGGGCCAATGTGAGTGTAATATCTGACTATAGGATCAGACTACACAGGGTTTGTTTGTAGTCTGTAACCATAGCGACACATAGGTCTGTCTGAAAACCAAATGCACAAAACAGTATATATTTTTTCCCTTTTATATTCAAAGTTGTTTTATTACTAATTCTAGATATCGTGGCACTATAAAACACGATTATAAAGGTGGGCATACTCATTAATTATAAAGCATATATTAGTGAGGAACGTGATTACTTCTTAATATCTAAACTTTTCATTATGGCTGGAGACCCTTTAATCTGCGCTGAAACTTGAACTTTCAGAATTTTATGTGAAGTCAGCCTTTAATTAAGCAGACGTTCACAAATGAGCTTTTTTTTCATAAACGATTCTCTCGTCGGCTTCTAAGACATCTCATCCTCATAAATAAAATATGACATTGATACAATTATGACTCCTCGACGATGTCAGTGCTTTGTAATCTTTAGAGCTGTGGGTGGTTAATTTAGAAAAAAAAAAATTGAGTTTTGATGTGAACCAAGACACAAGCGGACTCTTAAACGCCAGGAGAACGTTGCAACAAAGCCAATCCCGCCATGTGCGATCCTCCGGCCGCTCCTCCATGAGGTCCCTTTCATCAGTCCATCGGGTATATGACTGTGTTTTTATGAAATGACTGTATTCTTCATCTGAAAGTCAGGTATTGTCTTTGTGATTTTGACTCATTTCCTATCGCAGGGTATAATCTTCTGCAGCCGGAAATTGCAGTGTACTCGGGATGTTTATTTGTTATAATGGAGATAGCGAGCCTTTTGAGTCTGTATTTTGTACATCTAGTTAGTCAGTGGTTACGCCGACCCCACAGATGACGACGGTTTATTTAGAAATGCAGAATGGCGCTCAGTTGGCGATAGATATGGAATTAAAGGGAACTTGTCAGATCCAATATGCAGCCAGAACCACGAGCAGTTCTTGGTGTATATACAGTACCAACGAAAAATTTGGACACACCTTCTCATCTCTAGAACAACTGTTAAGAGGAGGCTTTGTGCAGCAGCCTTCATGGTAAAATAGGAAACCACCGCTAAGGACAGGCAACAAGCAGAAGAGACTTGTTTGGGCTAAAGAACACAAGGAATAGACATTAGACCAGTGGAAATCTGTGCTTTGGTCTGATGAGTCCAAATTTGAGATCTTTGGATCCAGCCACCGTGTCTTTGTAGAAAAGATGAACGGATGGACTCTACATGGCTGGTTCCCACCGTGAAGCATGGAGGAGGAGGTGTGATGGTGTGGGGGTGCTTTGCTGGTGACACTGTTGGGGATTTATTCAAAATTGAAGGCATACAGAACCAGCATGGCTACCACAGCATCTTGCAGCGGCGTGCTATTCCATCCGGTTTGTGTTTAGTTGGACCGTCATTTATTTTTCAAAAGGACAATGACCCCAAACACACCTCCAGGCTGTGTAAGGGCTATTTGACTAAGAAGGAGAGTGATGGGTGGTGCGCCAAATGACCTGGCCTCCACAGTCACCAGACCTGAACCCAATCGAGATGGTTTGGGGTGAGCCGGACCGCAGAGTGAAGGCAAAAGAACCAACAAGTGCTAAGCATGTCTGGGAACTCCTTCAAGACTGTTGGAAGACCATTTCCGGTGACTACCTCTTGAAGCTCATCAAGAGAATGCCAAGAGTGTGCAAAGTAGTAATGAAAGCAAAAGGTGGCTACTTTGAAGAACCTAGAATATAAGACATATTTTCAGTTGTTTCACACTTTTTTAAGTATTTAATTCCACATGTGTGAATTCATAGTTTTGATGCCTTCAATGTGAATCTACAATTTTCAGAGTCCTGAAAATAAAGAAAACCCTTTGAATGAGGTGTGTCAAACTAGTCTGAACTTACTGGTCTCATCCCCTATAGACCAAAGATGCCTGCTCAACCAGTCACTGGCTGAGGCCACCTACCACCACGGCCAGTGATTGACAGAGCAGGTACTCCTAGTCACCTCTAGTTAACCATGAGGACAGAAATGGTAGACGAGCGGGGAATGGCTAAGGTCCGTAATGGCTAAGGTCCGTAATGGCTAAGGTCCGGAACGGGTAAGGTCCGGAACGGGTAAAGTCCGGAACGGCTAAGGTCCGGAACGGCTAAGGTCCGGAACGGGTAAGGTCCTGAACGGGTAAGGTCCGGAACGAGTAAGGTCCGGAACGGGTAAGGAACGGGTAAGGTCCGGAACGGGTAAGGTCCGGAATGGCTAAGGTCCGGAACGGGTAAGCTCAGAAACGGGCGTTGTGAGGGATTGGGGTAGGTAAATATTACTAATTTTAAATTCTTATCTTAGCCCTTTTTAAGAAAAATGTCAGCTGGGAAAAAAAATCTTAAAATGTAACGCATCCTCCGAAACCAAGGAGCCAACAGTAATTTTCCTTCTCATAAGGCAATAGTGAGGTTTAAAAGTTTCTCTTGATAGGCGATATGTAGAAAAAGAGAAGCCGATACATGCAGGATTTATTATATATAGAGAGATTGGAGGGGGCTTCTGAGCGCGGATTATATCTATAATTAAAGGAATTCTTCCTAGGTATATATAGATAACGCTTATAGAGCGTGCGACGAAAGAGAGAGGTGCAAAGTGATGGGAGGATTAGAGCCCGAGGTTTTCAGGAGAAATTCTCAGTAATAAGCAGTTCTGTGTTATAACCTGAGTTTTCAGTGTAATATTAATAATTATAAAAAATTATACCTACACCATGTGTGCAAATGTCTCTAAGGCATATAGAAGCACAAAATCATTTACATTTATCTATTATTTTTTTTTAATGGGATTGTTTCATCTGAGAAGATTAGCTGATCGCAGCGATTCGGACAGTTGAAGCTTTGGTAGTTATGTAGTGAAAATTCAGAGAAGCCACTAAGGGAGAAATATGGTATTGGATAGCGCTAATTCATTTGCTCATGTTTTACACTCTGGCATATAGAGAGGTGTCCCAAGTACGGAAATCTCCTTATAATAGCAACATATTCTGACTTCTGATAGAACATGTAGACAAAGGTTGTAACTGATTTGATATGATTAAAACAAATCCCCAGAAAAAGCTGAAATTGTTGGCGAAACCAAGAGTCAGGACTTTGGCAATTGTTTAGTATATAATTGTTTAAAATATATATATATATATATATATATATATATATATATACATATATATATATATTATAATATAATTGTAATTATATTATCATTTGAATTATATTTACATATAATTGTTTAGAATATATTTAGTATATATAATTTGGTATTGGATGTCGCTAATTCATATGCTGTCATTTTATACTCTGGCATATAGAGCGGTGTCCTAACTACGGATTCCTCCTTTTATAATGGCAAAATATCCTGATACAACATGTAGACAAAGGTTGTCACTGATATAATTAAATCATAGAGCCACCTCACGGCAATGCTGATTGATATTCACAACCCAGGGTGAGCAAATGCCCCAGAAGAAGCTGCCATTATTGGCAATACCAAGAGTCAGGACTTTGGCAATTGTTTAGTGAAATTTGAGAGAAACCACTAAGGGAGAAATATGGTATTAGATGGCGCTCACATGCTCACGTTTTACACTCTGGCATATAGAGGGGTGTGCCAAGTATGGAAACCTTCGTATAATAGCAAAATATCCTGATAGAAAATGTAGACAAAGGTCGTAAGTGATTGATATAATTTAAACAAATAGAGCCACCTTGCAGCAACGCTGATTGACAAGTGAGGAAATGCCCAGAAGAAGTTGAAATTGTTGGCGAAACCAAAAGTCAAGGCTATTGATCACCACAATGTGGCTCCATTTATTTTTTATTAACAGCAATTTTTTTTATTTTTATTTGTGACCTGCTCTGCTACTTCTGGAAGGAAGTGAGGGGAAAATGGCGACATTATACCTACTCATACCTGCAAAGATGCCCATGCACTCGGCAGGTATCATGGCCTTGTCCGATATTTTAGTGACAAGTCATTAGAAAGGTACAGGTGCACACGCCTCGTTGTGTGCGTTAGCGGAGCAGGGCTGATCAGATCCTTGCATTCTAGTTGTGACATTTATAAGAAACCCCAGGAACACCCAGTAATATCCCAAAAGAGACAGAACTCTAATTTAAAGGGAAGGTGTCGTAAAAAAATAATGAATAACTGAAAAACTGTTAAGTATTAATGTTTTAATGTTATGTTTAAATATTATTATTTGTTTTTAATTGAGCAAAATATAAAAAAAAATGTAAAGTTTGATATTTTCCACTGTTAAACAATAGGGGGAGCAGCTGCTGAAATCCTGCTGTAGAGCTACTGTAGAACTAGCTCACATTACAGCTGCAGTAAAGTGGGCAGAATCTGCTCTCCTGTGTGTGGTGTCACCTCCCCCTCCAATCTGGGTGTTTCCAAAAGGATAAGGGAAGATGAAGTTTAGCATCACAGTGCGGAGCCATTTTGTTGGTGACCGCAAAGTGATCTTAATGTATAAAGTATGACCAAGGACCACTGACATAGTACGCTACTGTATACTATGCCCCAATGTATACTGTGCCCCCCGTAGTATTCCGCACCCCGCTGTATACCGCTCTCCATGGCAGCAGTGTGGAGAGCGGTGGCGTCAGGGGGAAGAGGGTAGCGGCAGCGGGGGGGAGGGGGTAGCGGAGGGGGGAGAGAGGGTGGCAGTGGTGGCCCGGCGTCGATATTCACACATCCCGAGCAGGTGAGAGGGGGAAAGGGCAGCATACAAAGTGAGCTCCACAAAGATGGCAGCAATCTCCTCCTTCTGCTGTGATCTGGACAGCCTAGGGGGAGTGTCCAGCTCACAACAAGGAGCAGTCTCTGTGTTAGGCCTCTTTCACACGTCCGTGCCTCCGGTATGTGTTTGGTCAGTTTTCTCACGTACCGGAGACACGGGCACACATAGACCCATTAAAATCAATGGGTCTGCGCTCACGTGCGTATTCTGCCATGGACCGTGTGTACGTGTTGAGCATACGTGTGCCCGTGTGCTCCACACGTAGACATGTCCGTTTTCTCTCCGGCATCACGGGTGTCACACGGAACGCAAATGGGTCACACGTAGCACAAACGCACCACACGGATGTGTTCCATGTGACACGCACTGGAGAAAACACATGTGTCTGCGATAAAAAAATAAAAACTTTACTCACCTTCTCCAGCCCTGCAGTCTCTGCTGCTGCTGTCACTTGCTTCCGACCGCCGCTCATTATGCTCATTGCATATTCACTTCACTGCGGCCGGAAGCAGCAGCAGCGGGGAGTCGGCAGAACCAGAGACCATAGATCAGCACCCCGGACAGCAACGCCGCTGACAGGTGAGTAGAAAGTTCCCGTTCTTCGTGTGTTATCATGGATAACACACGGAGAACACACGCGTGCCATACACATGGCTCACTGAGGGCAATACGCACCTTTGACACGTCCGTGATTTTCACGGACGTGTGAAAGAGGCCTTAAGTATAGGGGTCGCAGCCCGACAACTGACTCATGCACAGTGGGCTGCCATATTTGAGGTGAGTAACTGTCGTTACACACAGCAAATCCAAGATGGCAGCCCCCAGTGCCTCAGTAAAACTAGAATTAAATAAAAACTAAATAAACAATTAATTTAATTTTGTATTAAAAATTCTTGATTTTATAATCACTATTATTAATACAAAAATAAAAAAAAGTGACACCCTACCTTTAAGGCGCGGATTGCCCAAGACACACCCTTTTGGGGCAAAATCAAGACCGATGGCAACTATCCAATGTAGATACTCCCTTACCCTTACAAAAAATCGTGTTAAGACTAGCTGGAGCAATGCACTTTGTAGTCCTCAGCTGCTGCAGAACATCTTTATTACCTTCCTCCTCCCTCCAAAGAAGCTTTTCCATCGGCTGAGCCGTATGATGCAGGAAGGAACGCTGTGACGACGCCGGCAGAACGTCTTTTAAAGGTTTTTAAAGGCATGCGTAGAAGCAGATGTTACTTTATTTTGTCATGTGTTTAGGGAGATCTAATATTTTATGCTTTTTTGTGTTTTTTATAGATATTTTTTGTGTTTAGGAAGATATAACATTTTGTTATGTGTGTAAGCAGACGTTGTAATGTATAAGTTTTGTCAGTTCTTGTCCTATTTTATGACTTTTATTCAGCTTTTATAATATTTTGGCCATTGATGTGCGCGGTACTGTCACTATGAGGAATGTCTCGTTTTCCGATAAGACTGGTAGGAAGACTATTAAGAGTTGTGCTGCTCATGGTCTGGATATTGCAGATAGGACACTATGTGGAGGCAGGCAGCGATACCAGATAATGAATATCCATATTAGCATAACTGTAAGTGACACATGTGTCTAAACAAGTCTCGTCTCCATACAGCCGAGCAGACCATGTCCAAGTGCTACATAATACAAACTGTGGCTTTTTTTACTATAAGCGATTTCTTATAAGACATAATACTACAATGCAGAATTTACAAAGACATCGCTTAAAGGGGTTGTCTCACAATGGAAATATCTGGATGCAGGTGGTTTTAGGGCATATGGACGTTGTGATGGTGGGATCATGTTGTGTAGATTCGTATTTTAAGCTTGGTTCACTGTTCATTATTTGTACTGCTTGTGTGTACATTGTATTGTCTGTAGGTAATCACCCCCTGTAGTGTTCCTGTTCCTAGGTTTGGGGGAAGGGGCCTGGGATCCACCCAAACTCTTTGCTTACCTGGGAGATTCAGTCAGTCTGTTTGAGAACTTGAAGAGAGAAGGACGAAGATTAAACCTCTGAGCTGACGGTGCGGCTCCTCAGAGAGACCTGGACACTTATCTTACACTTATACTTACTTACTGGACTATATTCGTGTTTCTGGACTATTTTTACCCTCTGTATGGTGGATTATGTTATGGACCATTTGATTTGCTTGGAATAAATACTCTTTGGATTGTACAGCCATCTCTCGCTCTGTTGATTGTGTGATATGGGAGAAGGACCCCATCACAGATGACTTGGAGGATGATCCACTCCTCAAGACAATCCTATATATGCCAAAAGAGAGAGAGCTGGTGATATTTTATTGGCCCTGTTACTTCCGTTACACTGAATTAAGAGGCTAATCTGTAGGGCTAAATTTCTCCTTAGAGGGAAATATTTAATCAGTGGTGATAACAACTGATTGCTGGAGATCAGAGAGGTCAGTGTAGCACCCAGGGGACAGGGGTGGTTAGGCACGGGGTCTCGTACCTGTGTTACTCGTCACTGGACTGGGGCTGGTGTGATGATCTGGGATGTTGCGGTGGCCTGCCCGGCTTCGTGCCCCGAGCAATAAGGATGGAAGTTGATGAGATGGTGTCGCTCCACACAGGTGGAGCGGGCCCCGGGGAGGATGATGAGGGGAATAGTAATGGCGAGGGCCTTTGGCGCCGAGGTACGGGGCGGCGGCGCTGGTAATGAGTCTGAGTCAGTGGCTACAGTTCCAGGTGTCTTTACTCAGTCGTTGTGTCGCTCGCCCAGGTAGTGCCGGCCACCTGCTGTGATGGGCCCCGTCGACCTCAGATGAAGGAAGTGGAGGAAGTCACTGGTGTTTTAAAGAAGAAAGTCCCTTTTCAAAGTTGCCCTTCCTGCCGGGAGGAACCTGGGCTGAGGGCTCCGCTCCAAACCGCAGGCCCCTTGAAGAGAAGAAAATAAAGTGATGCTGGTGTCATGTCCCAGAACTGGTGTCCCGGGTAGACTGATTAGTGATTGTGTGAGTTTGCTCCTATTTCTACCCCAAGTGGAACCCGCTCTCCAGGTGGTTGTCCTAGTGACCGGGACAGTCCCAAGCTTTGTGTTGGCCAACCCCCTGCCTACCCTAGTCTAGCTCCCCAGAGAGAAGGCTCCTAAGCTTTATGTAAAGTGTGAATGTGGAACACCAGTGATTAACCCCCTCCTTACCCGAGGCGAATACCGCACCTTCAATGAGGTGCAGTACTCTGCGGCGACTGAAGCCTCAGGGGCGTCACATCAGAAATGTTGCAAATTAGTTGATTGCAAGAGATTTGAGATGTCAAAACTGTGTCAATCAGCTGATGCCGAGGCTCTGACATCTCTAAGGCTGTGTGCACACAGTGCGATTTATCACATTTTTTAAATGCATTTAATTGCAGTTTTGTATCAAAACTGCATGCAAATCCTTGTGCCAAGAAAGTCAATAAGAGTCCTGAAGTTGTTTTTTTTTCCATTGCAGATTTGGTGCAGAAGTTTGCAGTATGCCAAGTCTTTCATTGTTTTTCCACCCCAGAATGCATAGAAAATGCATGGAAAAAAAATTCAGGCATAAAACGTTGCAAAATCAATGCAAAAATTCAGATTTGGTACATAAATTTCCGCAACCAAATACTTGGCGTGCAGATAGGCTTGGACTGGCCCACAGGTGAACCGGTGAATCCCCTGGTGGGCCTGTTATGCTAGGTATGGGGAAGTACCAAGAGAGCGGCGAAAGGTAAGGGAAGGGAACTCCTGCATCTAAAACCTACTGCTGGTCCCTGGGGTCCCTCACCACCCTAGATGGGTTCCACACCTATGCGCCGAGCCGGATACCTGACCCTAGGTATCCCCAGTGCCTCGTTCTGGCTCTCATAGACTTGCATTGAACACTTGTAAAGTATCTTCTGACTTCCGGCTAGAAAGAAGTTATGGGTACAAGATGGCACAACGGGATCGGAGCAGAGCTGAAAAAGCATGAAATTACTGGGGGGTAGGTATAATACCAGGGGCAGGGGACTTAAAGCACCACGCCAGCGCAAAAACCACCAACCCCGCTGCTGCAGTGATGTTTTTCGAGTATTGGTTCACAGTTTATACAATTTCGGTTGATAGTGAATCGTGTGTTTGCAGACTTTCTCAACTCTTTGTTGACACAATATGGATTATGCCTTTAAGAATTATTACTTTGACTAGTGGCAGCAAAGTATGTTGCATTTTGTTAGAACTTTATTGCCTCCTACGATTCTGGCTCTACTACATCTTAAATGACAGTGAAAAACCAAAGACAAAAACATTATGGACATATATTTTGTTTTTATCTTAAGTGACAGCACACGAGAACATGACCGCCCGCTGTGAGCTTCATGCAGAGACTGAGTTGCATGATGAGCAGTGACATCACTCATGTTATTTGCAGGCACAGCTGGAGGTTCCCACTGTCCTCCACCTGTGATCGCAGTTAACCTCACCTGAGGTCACTCAGTTCAATGAGGTCAGGTTACCTGCAATCACAGGCAGAGGACCATGGGAACCTCCACCTGTGACCGCAAATAACCAGAGTGACGTTACTGCTCATCGCACAACTCAGTCTCTGCCTGAAGCTCACAGCGGGCGGTCATGTTCTCATGCGCTGTCACTTAAGATAAAAACAAAATATAAGTCCATATTATTTTTGTGTTTGGTTTTTCGCTGTCATTTAAGATGTAGCAGAGCCATAATCGTAGGAGGCAAGAAGTTCCAACAAAATGCAACAAACTTTACCGCCACTAGTCAAAGTGATTATTCTTAGAGGGATAATCCACATTGTGTCAACAAAGAGTTGAGAAAGTCTAAAAACTCATGATTTACTATCAACCGAAATTATATTAACTGTAGACCACTACACTAAAGGCACCACTGCAGCAGGTTTTTTTTCAGCACTGGAGTGGTCCTTTTAGTGACCTCAGGTGAGGTTATCTGCGATCACAGGTGGAGAACCATGGGAACCTCCAGCTGTGACCGCAAATAACCAGAGTGATGTCACTGCTCATCGCACAACTCAGTCTCTGCCTGACGCTCACAGCGGGCGGTCATGTTCTTGTGCGCTGTCACTTAAGATAAAAACAAAATATAAGTCCATATTATTTTCGCCTTTGTTTTTTTGCTGTCATTTAGGACCTTGGGAACCTCCAGCTGTGACCGCAAATAACCTGAGTGACGTCACCACTCATCGCACAATTCAGTCTCTGCCTGACTCACAGCGGCGAAAAAGCCTGAAAATGCTGAAGGGTGAGTATAAGACAGGGGTCAAGGGACTAAGATTAAAAGCGCCACTCCAGAGCAGAAACACCACCCCACTCCGCTAGAGTGGTGCTTTAAAGTCGTGGTCCACAGGTAAAACAATTTTAGTGTTTGAAGACTTGCTCAATTCATTGTCGACATAATGTGGATTATTCCTTTAAGGATAATCACTCTGACTACTGGAGGTAAAGTATGTTCCATTTATTGGAACTGTATTGCCTCTAATACAATGTCTCAGTCCTAGCCTTATGATTTTATATAGTAAACTTCCACCCACGGATTCACATTGCTCCAAGTATATCACCATTAAGGGCAAAGTGTGACACATGCCAGGCATGCCTGCAGCTAGGGAGCCCCCCACCCAGCTATACGGAGTCTTGTCTCAGTGTTCACAGCAGGGGGATAAAGGAGATGCCAAGAGCGCTCGGCTTTCATCAGTGACATGAAATGTGTGTATGTGACGTTCCCCTGGCACCGACGCACCGCTCCTCTTCATATAAAATCTTCACAATATTCCTACTAATAATGGGATGTGTTGGAAATGTGGTCACAGCTCCGGATCTAGCTCATTTATAGTCCTTGTGACGACCTCATGTCATCTGATTATGAAATGTTGCATGCACTTTAAAGGGGTACCCCAGAGAGAAAAAAATATTTGTACTGTCCCTGCACTTATACACTATAAAGCTTAAATGCCCAGTTCTGTTCTATTATCTTTATAGTGCAGAGGGGGGAGGAGGTGAGCTGTGATATCAACTTCTGTGAATGGTAGATCCAGTGTTATCTACTCTATATAGAGGTGTTATCAGTGATTGTACAAGAGGAGGGGGAGGTGATCTGTAACATCACCTATGGTGGATCTTGTTTTTATCTACTTTATATAGAGGTGTTATCAGTCATTGTAGAGGAAGAGGAGGAGGTGAGCTGTGACATCACCTATTGTGAATAGTAGATCCTGGGTGATCTACTGTATATAGAGGTGTTATCAGTCATTCGTCAGGAGGAGGGGGAGGTGATCGGTAACATCACCTGGATCCTGTTTTAGCTACTTATATAGAAGTGTTATCAGTTATTGCACAAGAAGAGGAGGAGGTGAGCTGTGACATCACCTATTGTGAATGGTAGATCCTGTGTTATCTACTTTATATAGAGGTGTTATCAGTGATTGTACAAGAGGAGGGGGAGGTGAGCTGTAACATCACCTATGGTGGATCTTGTTTTTATCTACTTTATATAGAGGTATTATCAGTCATTGTACAGGAAGAGGAGGAGATGAGCTGTGACATCAGTTATTGTGAATTGTGCATCCTATGTTGTCTACTGTATGTAGAGGTGTTATCAGTCAATGTGAGTTTCCGTTCTCCCTCGTCCGTGTCGTTTTGTAGGGTTTTGTTATTGTGTTTTCTGGCCTATGGTGGGGGAGAGGGGGAGTAAGATCAGGGCTCGGACAGGAGTCAGGGTCACACTGGGGGCCCGAACCTGGCTACCATCAAGTGTATCTCCGAGATAAGGGACAACGCAGGGTCTAGAGTCTGAGCGTCAGCCTAGGAGCCCCTGTCCTGTCTTTCATACCCCATGATAATCAGTCAACAGCGGTTTATTCACGTTATTCAATGTTTCTGGATAGCAGATAGAATTTTTTTTTTTTGCTACATTTCATATCGTTGGAAACAAACTAAAAGGTAAGAAGTAATACCAAATGAAGATGATCAATCTTACATTCGTTAATCAAAGATGAAGCTTTTCTCACTTTATTTTTGACGATGACAACTGGAAACTGAGATAAAGTCCCCGCGGTATTCGGCACGAAAGGAGCAGCTGTGTTTGGTGTTTTATAATGCATACATCTCCTAGATATAAGGTAGAGGAATGATGGCTGGCGTCCTAGGATTTTCTGCAGTAATTAGTATGCACAAAGGAGAGGTAAATATTGGACTTTTTTGCCAGCATGGTACAAACCTGTGGATTAAACTGAGAGGAGATTAGTAACTGTTTAAACGAGCGGATGAGGATCTGTATACAATGCACAAACGTCATTGAACTTAATTGCATTTTTTTTTTCACAGTGGAAAATTCCATTTTTGTAGGTTAAATGCCCATATGGGTAGTTGGACTATACATTGTCACAACCTTGCTGATGTCATTTGCCAAAGGGGTTAAGCAATGGGCTTCCAATTGGGGTTTCTGACAATTGATTTGTCAATATTGAGTCAGAATTAGAGTTGAGCCGATCGGCCATAATCCGGGTCTGGCGGATCTGGATCGGGTTGCCGCCGATGTCCGGATCCGATCCGAGAGAGAGAGGGAGAGAGAGGAAAAAAAAAAACGGATCCGGATCGTGCACCCCGAATCCCGGGTACTGGTCGGACTCGGATCGGGCACTCAAACCGTGCGGATCCGGATTTTGCGGATCCGGGTCCGCTCAACCCTAGTCAGAATATTAGATTTGCAACCTAAAGTTGGCCATACGTCTAAAGCGGGCTTTACACACAACGATATCGCTAGCGATGTCGCTGGTGAAATCACCCGCCCCCGTCGGTTGTGCGTCACGGGCAAATCGCTGCCCGTGGCGCACAACATCGCTAGGACCCGTCACACATACTTACCTGCCTAGCGACGATTCGTTTGGCGTCACAGCGGCGTCACTAAGCGGCCACCCAATAGAAGCGGAGGGGTGGAGGTGAGCGGGCTGAACATCCCGCCCACCTCCTTCCTTCCTCATTGCGGGCGGCCGCAGGTACGGTGATGTTCCTCGTTCCTACGGTGTCACACATAGCGATGTGTGCTGCCGCAGGAACGACGAACAACCTGCGTCCTGCAACAGCAACGATAATTGAGAAAGGAGCGACCGGTCAACGATCAACGATTAGGTAACTAATTTTGATCGTTAACGGTTGTTCCTGCGTTTCACACAACGACGTCGCTAACGAGGCCGGATGTGCGTCACGAATTCCTTGACCCTAACGACATCTCGTTAGCGATGTCATTGCGTGTAAAGCCCGCTTAAGGCTCTGTCATATTTGACAGGGGGAACAGAGTAGCACCTTTTTGGCAGCGACTTATCTCCCAGCAAACAAAAGGATTGGTGATTGGAAATCCAACCTCCCCCCTGATACTGTCTGTTGGTGGAAAGCCAGAAGGCCCTTATACGCATTAGCTGAATCCACTGATATTTAATGTGTATGGAAACCTTTAAATGTCCCCTGCCCCAAAAAGAGTATCCTTAATTCAAGGTATGGGATAACTTGCTGAGAGTCTGAGCTTCCAATGATCCAGATCAAGGTTCTCGAACCCCAAGAATGCAGCGTTGTAGCTCCATCCTCTGTGTTCATTGTCATTGTGACTGCTGGAGAAAGCCAAGCTTAGCTCTCTGATTTCTCCTCAGATCCATAGAGAAGGAATGAAGGCTGGGCATGTGCATTACCTGTCACGAGTGTGTCAAGCTTGACACACAGTCCTTTGGTGTCCGGTTGTAGAAGGTCGCAGCATTTGGCTAGACAAACTGCTCCATGACATTCTCTTTTTCTCTGCTTGGGCTAGTCCCTTTCACTTCAGGACCCTGCATATTTACTCACCTTTCAGCTCATTAATCATCAGCACTTCCCTTTGTGTCATTAAATACTCTTTTCCCCTTGGCCTTTGCTGGTGATAGAGTTAAAAACCTATACAGGCCTTGGATGCAAACAGTCGGCTTGTGTCCATCTGAAGAAACATTTTTCTTTGTTGCTGTACCTCTCCCTGAGTCTTCCTGGAGATAAGTTGTTCATATGTTTTCCCCGTGTGTTCTCCCGGTGTCTTCTTTAGAGCTTAGTAGGGTTGACTAGTGCTCATCCCATCCGTTTCCTACCTAGGGCCCAGTTCAGGGTCAGTCAAGGTCAGGTATCCTGCTCGGTGCACAGGTGCAGAACCTATCCAGGGTGGTCAAAGGAGCCAGGGGCCAGCGGAAGGTTTGGTGAGGGGTCACCATCCCCCCCCTTCCCTAGACACAGGGTTTCCCTTCTCTGTCGCCATATGCATGGTATTTCCCCATACCTAGCACAACACTACCCTTCCATTCAAGAAAGAGCTGCAGGGAAGTATTCTTGTAGTTGCAGAGCCTCAATCTAGGGATTGTTGGAACTCCCAGGATGGGTAAAAACGTTCTCTTTTAGGAGAGGGTGGAAAATAACCCTTTAAGTTATACTGTGTGCATGTACTGCATTTGTTATGGTTCTGTATCTGTGCATATGAAAATATGATTTATTTTATTTTAGTAGAGAAAAGACACTACTATACCTGTATTTTGTAATACTACCACTGAGACAACTACTAAGCAAAAGAGCATATTATATTGACCTGTGCCTCTGGGAGGAAAATCACTGAAGACGCGACTGATTGACAGTTGTGCGATGAGTGCATATCTCGTGTATCTATATATATATCCATTTACAGGAAAGACATTTACACAACTGGAGCCCAATGCTTTCTGTGCTGCACTTGTGGATAATATTAGGACATGGCAAAAATTTATTTCAAACCAAGCGGCTCGCAATACATTTTATGGCCTTAGGCAAAGTTAATATGGGGCACCTTTAAAATTGCATGAGCTGCTGACATCATGGGACTGTGAGCTTAGAACACAGTATATAATCTATCATCTCTTCCATTACACCCGGTATCGATATCCTATAACAGCATGTTCTCCAGTGGATCAAGTTAGCTGGATTTCACTCTCAAATGATTTGATGGGAAGTGGAGTTATGTTAGTAATTTATCACTGCGCCATCCTCGCATGTCACCACGTAAGATACCGGTCCAAGGTTTTATCCAGCAGACTCACACGGTTTAACTATTGCTGTGGTCAGTATCATGGATGGGAGGTAAAAACCACACGAACCAGAATGCAATGCAGATTGACCCGCGTGTTAAGTATCATTCCAGTGTCTTATTGATCTCGGCAACATAATTGTACTATGGGAAGCATTAGGGAGAAAGACATGCAATGCATGGTGATGGGGTAGAAAAGTGTGTGTGTGTGGGGAGGTTGGATGGAATCTATAATGTGTGGGTCAGACTGGATTACGGTCTGTAGATTCATGTAAAAAAAAAAATTGAGGTCTTTCATCAGCACCCAAATATGAGTGCTACTAAGGTGCCAAAATAATAAAATGCAGCAACCAAATATTACTATATAGTGCCCAAATAACACAACATGGAGCCAAAACAATGCTATATGTTGCTAGAAAATAGAATACATAGTCCAAATAACACTATATGTTGACTATAAAATATGTGGCAAAATAATATACAGAGCCAAAATAATACATTACAGTGCCCAAATAATGCTATAAAATATGATAGTGGCAAAATAATATGTAGAATAAAAATAGTGCATTACAGTGCCCAAATAATACATTACATTGCCAAAATAACACAACAGAGCGAAAGTAACACCATATATTGCCTATATAATACAATTTAATGCCCAAATAATACAGTTCTGCGAAAAATAACTCTACCTATTGCCTAGAAAATACTATACGTTACCCAAAATACAATAATACCTAAATAACTCTACCTATTGTTCATAAAAAATACTATACAGTGCCCAAATAATACAAAACTGATCAAAAAACTGTACAAATTGTCAGTAAAATTATATCCAGTGCCCAAATAATGCTATAAATTGGCTATAAAATATGAGGCAAACTATAAAGACCCAAAATAGTACATTACTATATTACTATGTCAAAATAATACAATAGAGCTCAAATATCTCTACCTATTGTGTATAAAATTATATCCAGTGCCCAAATAAAGCTATAAATTGACTATATAAAATATAACACAGTGGCAAAAAATATACAGAGCCAAAAAAGTGCAATTTAATGCCCAAATAATACAATAGAGCCCAAATACCTCTACCTATTGTCTATAGAATACTATACAGTTCTCAAATAATACAATAGTGCCCAAATAATAATACCTATTCTCCATAAAATGATATAATACAATGGAATAATCATATACGGAGCCAAAATAATGCAATATAATGCCCAAATAATGCAATAGTGTCCAAATAACACTATCTATTGTCTGTAAAATACTATACAGTCCCTAAATAATACAATAATGCCCAAATAACAATACCTATTGTCTAAAAAATGATATACAATGCTCAAATAACGCAATAAATTGACTGTAAGATATACAGAGCTAAAATCGTGCAAGACAGTGCACAGATAATACAATAAAGCCCAAATAACTCTACCTATTCTCTATACAATACTATACAGTCCCCAAATAATACAATAATGCCCAAATAATAATACCTATTGTCTATAACATGATATACAGTGCCAAAATAATGCTATAAATTGACTATAACATATAATACAATGTCAAAATAATAATAATAATAATAATATATTGAGCCAAAATAATACAATGTAATGCCCAAATAATACAATAGAGTCCAAATAACACTACCTATTGTCTATAAATACTATACAGTCCCCAAATAATACAATAGTGCCCAAGTAACACTACCTATTGTCTATAAAAGGATATACAGTTCTCAAATAACGTTATAAATTGATTTTAATATATAATGCAATGGCAAAATAATGCAATATAATGCCCAAATAATACAGTAGTGCCCAAATAACTGTTCGTATTGTCTATCCAATATAATACAGTCCCCAAATAATAAAATAGTGCCCAAATAACACTACCTATTCTCTATAAAATGATATACAGTGTCCAAATAATGCTATAAATTGACTATAATATATAATACAATGGCATAATCATATACAGAGCCAAAATAATACAATATAATGCCCAAATAATGCAGTAGTTCCCAAATAACTGTTCCTATTGTCTATATCTATACAATATAATACAGTCCCCAAATAATACTATACATTGACTACAATATATAATATAACTAGCTGTAGTACCCGGGAGTTGCCCGGGATAGTAACTGTCTCTGTCTCTCTCCCAGTCTCTGTCTGTCTGTCTCTTTCCTTGTCTGTCTGTTTCTATCTCTCTGTATTTGCATCAGTCTATCTGTCTCAATCCCTGTATCTGTCTCTCTCTCTCTGTCCCTTTGTCCGTCTGTCTCTTTCCAGGTCTGTCTCTTTCCCCGTCTGTCTCTTTCCCCGTCTGTCTCTTTGCCCGTCTGTCTCTTTGCCCGTCTGTCTCTTTGCCCGTCTGTCTCTTTGCCCGTCTGTCTCTTTCCCCGTCTGTCTCTTTCCCCGTCTGTCTCTTTCCCCGTCTGTCTCTTTGCCCGTCTGTCTCTTTGCCCGTCTGTCTCTTTCCCCGTCTGTCTCTTTCCCCGTCTGTCTCTTTCCCCGTCTGTCTCTTTCCCCGTCTGTCTCTTTGCGCGTCTGTCTCTTTGCCCGTCTGTCTCTTTGCCCGTCTGTCTCTTTCCCCATCTGTCTCTTTGCCCGTCTGTCTCTTTGCCCGTCTGTCTTTTTGCTGGGCTGCCTCTTTGCCGGGCTGTCTCTTTGCCCGTCTGTCTCTTTGCCCGTCTGTCTCTTTGCCCGTCTGTCTCTTTCCCCGTCTGTCTCTTTCCCCGTCTGTCTCTTTCCCGTCTGTCTCTTTTCCCGTCTGTCTCTTTCCCCGTCTGTCTCTTTCCCCGTCTGTCTCTTTGCCGGGCTGTCTCTTGACAGGGCTGTCTCTTGACAGGGCTGTCTCTTTTTCCGGCTGTCTTTCTCCGGCTGTCTCTTTTCCCGACTGTCTCTTTCCCCGGCTGTCTCTCTATGTCTGTCTGTCTTTTTCTGTCTCTCTCTATCCGTCTATCCTATCTTATACTAACAGTTTATTTTGTTCCTATAGCAACCACTGACAGTTGCTATTTAGTCTACTACAGCTCCCAGCTTCATTCAGTTTAATGGCTGTAGGATTTTTGTAGAGTAACTGGAAAGCGCGGGGTTAAATTTTCTCGCCCAAACATAGTCTATGACGTTCCCTGAGTCACATGGAGTGTCTGTGCAAAATTTCATGATTGTACATGCGACGGTGCGGATTCCTTTAGCGGACACACACACACACACACACACACACACACACACACACACACACACATATATACACACACACACACACGCACACATATATATACACACACACACACACACACACACACATATATACACACACACACACACACACACACACATATATATACACACACACACACACACACACACACATATATACACACACACACACACACACATATATACACACACACACACACACACATATATACACACACACAAACACACACATATACACACACACACACACACACACACATATATACACACACACACACACACACACATATATATACACACACACACACACACACACACACACACATATATACACACACACACACACACACACACACACACACATATATACACATACACACATACACACATACACTGAGCTTTATATATTAAATGGCAAAATGATATACAGAGCCAAAAAAATACAATATAATACCCAAATAATACAATAGTGCCCAAACAACTGCGTCTATAAAGGGATATACAGTGCCCAATTAACGCTAAAAAGGGACTATAATATATGATAAAATTGCAAAATAATAATATACTGAGACAAAATAATACAATAGAATGCACAAATAATGCAGTAAAGCCAAAGAAATGCTGTATTTTACCTATACAAAACACAGTGCCTAAATAATACAGCAGTGCCCCAAATAACTCTATGTTTTGACTATTAAGTGATATACAGTGCCCAAATAATGCTATATATTGATTATAAAATATAATAGTGTCCAAATAGTATACTAGAGTGCCCAAATAATACTATGTATTGTCTATAAAATATTATCCAGTGTCCAAATAATACTAAATATTCTAAGCAATAAATATTATTCCACAATATTTTTGGGCAATACACAGCATTATTTGTGCATGCATAGCAATATTTAGATAGATATGTAAATATATCTATCAAAATAATGCTATTCAATGCAAAAATATATTTATTGTCTAAATAATATTGTAGTCTAAAAAAACAACATATAACTCAACATATTGCCTATATATATACCGTATGGTGCCGCCCAGGGCTATGGGGTACTTGGTCCCGGGCTGTATATTTACGGGGATGCTGTGTCACGGGTGATTGCTGGTCGTTGCCCGGTTCCGTGATCCTGGGGACGCTTTGTAATGGGGAGTATTTACAGGGGAGATTAAAGTCATTGGTGTGACGCCACCTGCAGGTTGCGGTTAAGATGGTGGGACCGCCGCTGCTGAGTTGGTTATCCCTAGGGCTGATGGTAATGGCAGCTGTGGTCGTAGACCCTCCGCAGGTAGGGCTGAGCTCAGGGAGATGTATGGTGAAGACTTTCGCCGAAGGAGGGAGGCCACACCGTGGGTTGTAAGTTAACAGTCTTTACTCACAGTTGGATCCTTGGAAGGCTGGTTCAGGTCCCTGTAGTTCCAGTGTCAGTTTGATGACTCGGTTGCTCTGTCCCCGGCACCCTCAGTGTGGTTGGGTCCCCGTAGCTTGGAGCTTGTTTGGGGCCCAACTGTCCTTTTGGTAGTCTCCTCTTCCGTACGGCGGGCAGTGTGCACCCTGTAGGGCCGGTCTGTGTCCCGAACCCTGATCCTCCAGTTACTGCTGATACCCCCAGATCTGTGGGTCAGTGAGGTCCGTGAAGGTCCCATCACTGTGCAGGTATTTGCCAAGCCACGTGGAGCTGATGCCTATCCTAGGGCCCTGTGCCCCGTCGGTGCTCTGATCCCAGCGGTACTCGGTTGTACCTACTCTGGTATTACTCACAGCAAGTTGGGCTGCAGTGTGTACATCGCCCAGGCCAAAAACTAATGCTCTACCAGGATACAGCTAAACCCCCACTAATGTGGAAGCATCACAGGTGCAGATGAAGCAGATCACACACACACCTCCATGGAATGGAGGGGAGGCGAATGCTAGATGATAAAACTGCACACTGGTGACTTGCATAGAGCGCTGTTCACATGCAGATGACACAGTCACAAACCCGCAGCCTATTAGGTGACGCCCTTCTATTAGATCAGGCGGGCTGCCAAGCCGTACCCCACTGTGTATCATGCACGGACAGACACTCTACAATGCAAGGCCCAACAGAAAGGGGCCTGGCTGTATCCTGTACAAACAAAAAAATATGAGGTTTTTGTTGGTATTTATGGCCATAAAACGTAAGCCTACACCCTCGTCACGGGACCTCATGTCTGTAGGTCCCTACACTAAATATAAAAATAGCAACAAAAAGAGGATAATGTCCTCCAAAAATCAAGTATTACTCACAGCAAGTTGGGCTGCAGTGTGTACATCGCCCAGGCCAAAAACTAATGCTCTACCAGGATACAGCTAAACCCCCACTAATGTGGAAGCATCACAGGTGCAGATGAAGCAGATCACACACACACCTCCATGGAATGGAGGGGAGGCGAATGCTAGATGATAAAACTGCACACTGGTGACTTGCATAGAGCGCTGTTCACATGCAGATGACACAGTCACAAACCCGCAGCCTATTAGGTGACGCCCTTCTATTAGATCAGGCGGGCTGCCAAGCCGTACCCCACTGTGTATCATGCACGGACAGACACTCTACAATGCAAGGCCCAACAGAAAGGGGCCTGGCTGTATCCTGTACAAACAAAAAAATATGAGGTTTTTGTTGGTATTTATGGCCATAAAACGTAAGCCTACACCCTCGTCACGGGACCTCATGTCTGTAGGTCCCTACACTAAATATAAAAATAGCAACAAAAAGAGGATAATGTCCTCCAAAAATCAAGTATTACTCACAGCAAGTTGGGCTGCAGTGTGTACATCGCCCAGGCCAAAAACTAATGCTCTACCAGGATACAGCTAAACCCCCACTAATGTGGAAGCATCACAGGTGCAGATGAAGCAGATCACACACACACCTCCATGGAATGGAGGGGAGGCGAATGCTAGATGATAAAACTGCACACTGGTGACTTGCATAGAGCGCTGTTCACATGCAGATGACACAGTCACAAACCCGCAGCCTATTAGGTGACGCCCTTCTATTAGATCAGGCGGGCTGCCAAGCCGTACCCCACTGTGTATCATGCACGGACAGACACTCTACAATGCAAGGCCCAACAGAAAGGGGCCTGGCTGTATCCTGTACAAACAAAAAAATATGAGGTTTTTGTTGGTATTTATGGCCATAAAACGTAAGCCTACACCCTCGTCACGGGACCTCATGTCTGTAGGTCCCTACACTAAATATAAAAATAGCAACAAAAAGAGGATAATGTCCTCCAAAAATCAAGTATTACTCACAGCAAGTTGGGCTGCAGTGTGTACATCGCCCAGGCCAAAAACTAATGCTCTACCAGGATACAGCTAAACCCCCACTAATGTGGAAGCATCACAGGTGCAGATGAAGCAGATCACACACACACCTCCATGGAATGGAGGGGAGGCGAATGCTAGATGATAAAACTGCACACTGGTGACTTGCATAGAGCGCTGTTCACATGCAGATGACACAGTCACAAACCCGCAGCCTATTAGGTGACGCCCTTCTATTAGATCAGGCGGGCTGCCAAGCCGTACCCCACTGTGTATCATGCACGGACAGACACTCTACAATGCAAGGCCCAACAGAAAGGGGCCTGGCTGTATCCTGTACCTACTCTGGCGACCACTCTCTTGTGCCCCCGGGTCACCGTTACACGTCTCTCTCCTTGACTCTCTACTCTTGACTGCTCACTGTCCCATCCCACCAGGCTGTCTAGTCCCTTGGACTGGCTCCGCTCTCTAAGTGGCTATCCCCTTGTGTCCGACTAGCCAATTACCCCTGGTGTGGAGTGGGAACTGGGATTTTGGTGTGTGCAGATGTTACTGGCACTGGTGTTTCAGGTCCCAGGTGAGGATACAGTACCTAGTAGTGCCCTGAGTGGTTCAGGGATGCTACATATACAATATCCAAATACTATATAAATCCCAATACTATTCAGTATGCAAACACTATAGAGCACCTAAATAATATAATAGTTCCAATACAATGCAAAATGTTGCCTAAATAATACTAAGCGTCATAGTTATTAATCATAAAGATCTGTCAAGAACCTGATTTTTTTTTTTATTCCGAGCTCATGATGGATATTATTTATGTATATATTGTTTTTAGATGTCTGTGTGCTATTGGTGTTTGTTGGCTATAATTCATGCAGTGATGTAATTTTTTGGTTTAGGGTTACAACAGGGAGTGGTGCAAAACCACTGACTAAGCCATGATTGAGAACCCATTGTGCGAAACGCGTTGAGTTTTTAAAATCTTATCGTAATAATCTTGGCAATTCTTTTAATCTAATGTGTTGGAAGGGATTATGACTTTAATGATGGCATATAATTACAGGACCACACTGGTATCGGTGACTCACTGTAAGCTTTTAACCGGTCGGCATGGCGGGGTGCCGGGTGTTATACAATGGGGGAAATGGGACGGAAAGAGAAACCTGAATTTGATCATTAAAACGTGTGTCCCATAACTTTTCTCCATGTTGTGCATCTGTATTGACTTTATTCTGAGGCTGTAGCGATCGTTGTCTTGGCTCGAGAGGGCAGGTTACTGTCTGCCATCATCTCAGCACCTCTGTAAATTACATTAAACCTTCCTATTGGAAAGCGCTGCTCCAATTTCTCAGCGTTATAATATGTTATCGACAAACAGATTATATTACTTCTCTTGCATGAATAAAACAATATTGGAGGGGGAAAAAAATGTGTTGCCCATCACAAAGAAGATCAATACAGACAATGTGGCTGTCATTAACCCTTACCGCCTCAGCTGATATAGTTTCGATACATCATTCCAGCGTTTATTGCCTGGCAATCACAGGCTCTCCACATATATTGGGACTCGGGTTATATGAAGAAGTATACGGTCATTCCGGTTAGTTAGATGTCAGATATTTATACCTATAGATTTCCGAATAGGCATGTTTTACAAAGTGCTGCAGATCTGGCAAAATGTATAGGATGCCTAGCTGTCAAATTTTAGATTTTCGTTATTGTTTCGTTTTTGATTGTAACCTAATTTTTGCACACTTTCCCAATATTTAGGCTACAACTATGTAGGAGAACGTGAAGGGAATGGTTTCCAGTGTTGGGTGTTAGCGTAGGAGCTAACAAGCCATTATGTCTCAACCATGGCACTTGAATTCGTGGAATGGTTTCCAGTGTTGCGTGTTGGACTAGGAGACAACAATCCATTATGTCTAAAGCATAGCACTTGAATTTGTTGCTAAGACAAGGCTGCTTCCTTCTCTGGTGGAGAACTTGAAGGGAATGGGTTCCAGTGTTGGGTGCTCGACCAGGAGCCAACAAGCCATTATGTCTCAACCATGGCACTTGGGTACGTGGCTATGACAAGGCTGCTTCCTTCTCTGGTAGAGAACTTGAAGGGAATGGGTTCCAGTGTTGGGTGTTAGCATAGGAGCCAATAAACCATTATGTCTCAACCATGGCACTTGGATTCGTGGCTAAGACAAGGCTGCTTCCTTCTCTGGTAGAGAACTTGAAGGGAATGGGTTCCAGTGTTGGGAGTTATCATATTAGCCGATAAGCCATTATGTCTCAACAATGGCACTTGGATTCGTGGCTAAGACAAGGCTTCTTCCTTCTCTGGTAGAGAACTTGAAGGGAATGGTTTCCAGTGTTGGGTGTTTGACCAGGAGCCAACAAGCCATTATGTCTCAACCATGGCACTTGGATTCGTGGCTAAGACAAGGCTGCTTCCTTCTCTGGTAGAGAACATGAAGAGAATGGGTTCCAATGTGGGGTGTTAGACTAGGAGCCAACATGCCATTATGTCTCAACAATGGCACTTGGATTTGTGGCTAAATGTCTTAGGCTAGACCTATGTAGGAGAATTTGAAGGGAATGGTTTTAAGATTTGAGTGTTAGACTAGGAGCCAGCAAGCCATTATGTCTTAACCATGGCACTTGGATTTATGGCTAAGTCAAGGCTGCTTCTTTCTCTGGTAGAGAACTTGAAGGGAATGGTTTCCAGTGTTGGGTGTTAGCTTGGGAGCCAACAAGCCATTATGTCTCAATCATGTCACTTGGATTTGTGGCTCAGACAAGTCTACTTCCTTCTCTGTTAGAAAAGAAAGCCGAGCCACTATGTGATTCAGGCCAGGACACTCCGAACATGGTCTTGACGATAAGTTGCAAGATATCTTTGTAACAGTTTTTCCATAGCCAACTATTTGGTTGACCTCTAACTAATTTTTAACACTTACCAAAAATTCAGGATGATCAGAATTTTTTAAATGCTTTTAAGAAGTCTGTCTTATTTTTTATCGAAAGACAGAGTTCAATTTTGATATCACAAATAATTTTTGCTGTGGTAGCGAAGTCTAATACAACATTTTCTACTTTTACTGGATTTCCTATTTTTACATAATTATTATTCAAATTCCACAGATGTAAAATTGTATTTACTTTGTACCATTTGTGAAACCATTTCTGTTTTCGGCACCTTGGGACTATTGTTAATTATTAAAGTGACGTTCTACCTTTTTGAAGGTATTACCAGTTAACAAACTTAACAAAGGACATCTTATACGGTAGCAATCCAAATGATTTAATGCCATTGCAAGTTTATTAGCAAAATGTACAAACTTTCTACAATAAACTAATCAATAAAAGAATAATTTAAATAGCTCAACACAACTAATATAAAAAGTGGTTTCTCCAAATCAACATAAATTGCCAATGTTATAGACTACGACATTCTCGAAATTATTCATTCATGACACGCATCTTCAGTACTTGGTAAAATGTCTTTGGGTGTTGTAATCTGCTGATAATATGATGCATAACTGTACATCAGCCTCAGCGTTCCTGAGGAACTAGCCCATTTCTCGTGGGCAATGGCTTCCAATTCACTAATATTATTGAGTTTGTGAGCTGGAACCATATTCTTCAAATCCCACCAAAGAGTTTATATGTAGTACAGGTCAAGTGATTGTGATGACAGTTCCAGAATCTTCCAGGACTTCTTTTGAAAATTGAATGTTGCAAAGGATATAGCTTGAAGCGGAGTTGATGGAGAACCTTGACTACACTACGTGGAAGGGGGAAGCTACCAGCAGATTCTTGAGGAGGCAGGTGGTCAAAAACCCTTGAAAGACTGCAATAGACCTGCAGCAAGTTTCGGAGGCAGACAGCCATCTTGCATAGTAAGACATATACCGAACAATAAAGATATTCATGGCTGAACCCCAAGACAAACACTTATGACGCAAAAGCACAAGAAATGTCAACCCGAGTATGCTCAAATCAATAGAAATAACCTACAGAACTTTGAGTATTCTGTTCTGTGAAGCCAATAAACAAAACTGTTTCGAGCTATGGATCTGGAGGAGGAGGAAGAATGAAGTATACACTGAAAAGAACACCCCACCTACAGTGAAGCATGGTGGTGCTTCCATAATGTCTACAGAGAAGCATGGCAGTGGCTCTGTAATATTTCCTCTGACAATGGAAACCTGCAGTGTGTGTGGAGAAAGATGGATTCAATCAAGTATCGGAAATTCCTACCATAATATGCCCTCTAGAAGATTCTTTGGTTCGATTTTGAAGAAGGAAGTTGTTGCAACCAACCCTAGAATATTAGTGACCTGGAGGCCATTGCCCATGATGAATGGGCTAAATCTCCACATCAACACTTCGTGAAGCTGGTGTCTGGCCATACATCATGTTAGCAGGGGTGCCGACCGACTGCTAGGTGGAAGAAATATCAATTACACTTTTCTCCTGGAGATAAGCCGCTAGTCAGTTGGCAGCTTTCTCATAGGGAACACGGGAACATTTGGCCAACACTCCTATGTATGGGAGCATCGGCTAAGATGGGCTTTGGCTGAAACATAATTCGATCATCAGTCATCTAATATATATGAGCAGGTTATGGGCTCTTGTGCCTACTAAACCCTCTATCCATCCTCATCAATTTTAATTTGGGGTTCCACATTGAAGTATTCTCTACGACAGCTGTTTCTGAGCCAAAAAGGTGGTGGTAATATAATTGAGACGTGCTAGCTGGGGGCCCTGTTACAGATTTTATCCATTGATGTGTTGCTATTATTAGAATAGGCAGGGTATAATCTACCAATGGACTTCAGACTCTTGTCAATGTCGGTGTTCTCTAGGGAACCACAGGGAAGATGAGATTTCGTGCAACCGTGCAAGGTATTATCAGATGGCTGCTCCAACGTTTATATGACCCTACATTAGTAATTGCTATTTATGCATTTGTCTTATATATTATTTATAGGGGCTGCGAGGATGAGCATCACTTTTACTATAGATAGCAGCAGCACTTTCTACAGGACAAATTATAGATAGAAACCAAGACTTATCCACGAAAGAAACCAGAGGAAATGTGATATCTCGGGAATCCACTGGATAAGGTCATTCATCTGGATAAATATTTCATATAGCTGTAAAACATGAGAACGGTACAGATAAAACGCCTGCAGTATGGGCCAACATGATAAATATAGGAAAGTAATCTGCCGGGTGGAAGCTTCTGCCTTACCTTAGAATGAGATAGCTACAGTATATAAATAATCCATGGGAGAAATGAGCAGTGATACATATCTGTAAACAGCAATTAGCCACACAGGGTTGATAGTGATCGCCAAGTGCCTGCAATCAAGGTGTCTGCTCAGCGTGATCAGCAGATATACATAGTACATTGCTGTGTGCCGGCGTGTTAACCACCTCGTCTTCAGACCTCGTGTGAACTACACCGGCAAGAGATACAAGTCGAGATTTTCTTCCTAAAATTGGAGTTCGGTAATGGGCATTGGGTTGCCACAAAGAAAGTTGTATCTAGGATTGCTTTACCAGAGATAAAAATTCATATAGCTGCCCAAACGCAGGATTATACCTAGAAGAAATGATGAGAAGAGGGAGAAGAACACCAACAAACCATCAGTTTTTACCCAAGTATTTAGATATGGAAAGAGGGCACCATATTTTCACGGGGTATGAAATGACAGAACAGGGGCTCCTAGGCTGGCACTTAGACTGAAGACCCTGTGCTGTCCCTTATCTAAGAGGTATGCTTGATAGTAGCCAGGTCTGAGCCCCCAGTGTGACCCTAAATCCTGTCCAAGACATAATCTTACTCCCCCACTTTTGAGGCAGGATGGAAACTCAGTAACAAACCCTAAAAAATGACAGAGACAAGGGAGAACGGAAACTCATACACACTGCACTAAAACACAAAGGAGAGACTATATATGTACAGGGGAATAGAGAAAAAAGGATGGAAGTTAACCACAACAGGAGAACTTCCATATCACACAAAATAGCAACTATAGATCACAACGAACTGTATCACCCCAAAGACCGGAATCACTGGAGCTAAGCTGAAGCTATAATCGGCGCTGTCTAGCAAGGTCCAGACTCTTATAAAGGAAGGAGACGGCTGTGATTGGTAATTAGCAACTTGAGTTCCTAGCAGAGCCCAGGTCAGCAGAAATGAATCCCTGCGGGACTGAGGAACAGAGCACATGAAACAGCCGACACCCAGCTGTGACTGAACAACAACTAGGAGACATCAGGTTGCCTGTCAGGCTGTGCAGTGTGAACAGAGCCTGACACTGCTGTGACACCTAATGGGTCTGGACCTGAACACCGCATGACACATATCTCATGTGTGCTCCAAGAAAAAAAAAGATGCCGACGTCAGTGATATTAAAAGTATTCACAGTCACTTACTATCACTGACCTCAGTACTGAGAGATGGGTGAGATTATGGGAGCAGTGAATATTTAATTTTCTTAAATGGCAGATCGCCCCACTCCTGCCGCCGCCGGTTTACTGTAGCGGCAACCCTGCTCCTGCCTACTGCAATCCTGCTCCACCACTGCTGACCCCAACCCCCTGACTGCGAGTCAGACTATAAGGCGGGCTTTGCACACTACGACATCGCAGGTGCGATGTCGGTGGGGTCAAATTGAAAGTGACACACATCCGGCATCGCATGCCACATCGTAGTGTGTAAAGCCTAGATGATACGATTAACGAGCGCAAAATCGTCGTAATCGTATCATCGGTGCAGCGTCAGCGTAATCCATAATTACGCTGATGCGATGGTCCGATGTTGTTACTCGCTCCTGCGGCAGCACACATCGCTGTGTGTGAAGTCGCAGGAGCGAGGAACATCTCCTACTGGCGTCACCGCGGCTTCCGTAGGATATGCGGAAGGAAGGAGGTGGGCGGGATGTTTACATCCTGCTCATCTCTGCCCCTCCGCTGCTATTGGCCGCCTGCCGTGTGACGTTGCTATGACGCCGCACTACCCGCCCCCTTAGGAAGGAGGCGGGTCGCCGGCCAGAGCGACGGTCGCAGGGCAGGTGAGTGCATGTGAAGCTGGCGTAGCGATAATGTTCGCTATGCCAGCTATCACACAATATCGTACCTGTGACGGGGGCGGGGACTATCGCATGTGACATCGCAGCATCGGCGATGTCGCAACGTGCAAAGCCGCCCTAAGACTCACCCCCACTTTCCTACCAATTGTTTTGGGAGAAAAGTGCATCTTATAATCAAAAAATATGGTAATAAGAAATGTTTCCACCAGCCAGGGATTGTATGTATGTACTTATAGTGTGTGTGTGCCTGTGTGCGTGTAATATATTTAATCTTTCATTAGCCAGTAGTCAAGAAGATTGGATCAACCATAACTAGACCCCCTAAGGTGCTTGCATTCTGTTGGTGATGTACTTTGGGAATTTGATGCCTTTGTTGCTCTTTTGGCTTATTGTAATATTTATTGGATGGCTACCACTAAGGGCAGTAATTTATAATAGGAAATTACTCATAATGCAGTTAACATATTTTCGTTTTACTGTCTCCACCACATTTCATAAAATGGGCAACGAGAAAGGTAATGGAAAACAGTAATCCCCCATTGATTCTCAATTTCATATTATAATAGTCAAGACAAATTAGAGAATCGGAGGAGTTCTCAAAATAATATTGAGAGTTTGGGATCGAGTACAAACAAGAGTCCTGCTGTTCAGATATCGCTGCATTAAATTGGATATTACACTGACAGTTCCTCAATGATGATCAAATGTAATAGAAGAGCTGCCAAGTGACACCATTCTTCCCTCAAGCTGCAATTTATCACCAAGAGAAAACAAGGAAAGGAAACATGCCGGCAGACAGAGGACAACACGTACCAGTTCTCATTTGTTTCACTTTTTCAAGCTAGATCTGATTTATGCGAGTGGAAATGTAGAACCTGGAATGATGGTTTTCCAAAACGAAGCAATCAAATGATATTAACATAAATGGAGCTAGTAAACATTCCCAGGTGAGATGGGAAGAGGACGGAATATTCACGTTTTTTTTTCCGAGTGTTATGCATATTAATTTTAATTTATTTTTATTTTATTTAATTTATTTTAATTTCTTATTATGAAATGGAATTAGCATGTGCTCATTTCCTTCTGTTGCATTGTCCACTTGGCCTGCCAGGAGGAGTTAACTGAGGGAATTGGCAGGTGCTTTATTTCAACAAACAACAATGGAGGTGTCACGATTCATCTCTGCAGAGCATCTTGCCTTTGGAGATGCTCTGCTGCACCTTCCTGTTTTACTAAATTAGCAGTTTGTTTGACAGCGCAGGATTCCATGTTGGTGCTGATTACTCAGGTGTCCCACCTTCTTCACTGAACATGCTCGCCCAGGACCTTGCCAGTTGTATTTTCTGGTTCTGCAGTTGTGCTATTGGCTTGTGTCTCTGCTAGTGTTCTGATCTTTGCTCGCTGACCCCAAACTGTTATTTAACTTCTCTTTGCCTGTCCCCTGTTTCTGTTGTTACATCCTGCCTTTTTGACCTTGGACTGTTACCTGACCATGTCTCTGCTTCACCCCTGAATCTAATACGTGTTCTCCTGGATTTCTGACCCTTGGATATTGACTTGACTACGCCCCTGTTTTCTCCTTGTGCTCATACACATCCTCCTGTTTCCAGTCCCCGACTTTCCTGACTACTCCTCCGTCCATACTTCCCTTAAGAAGTGGCTAGCATCACAAGAGGCTTTGCATATGTGTCTGGCTCTTATGTCTCACTTGGTGTGGCGAATTGTCAAAGCCCTTAGTCCGAGTGAGCAGTTTTTATGCGGCACCGAAAGGTGAGACTGGTGCAGCAGGGTGTCACTGGTGACAGACAGTCATGTGGTTTCTGGCAGTAGAAGGTTACAGTGTTTGGCTGCGCAAAATGCTCCCTGACTTTCTATTGTTCCTGTTTTTAGTATTCATTGTACTAGGTAGCTTTCCTGCTGGATTTTCATCTATTCCCCTTTCAGGACCCAGAGGAGCTAAACGTCTGTCCAGATGCTGATTATCAGTATTCCCCTTATGCTTAAATACTTCCATCTTCCCTGGACTGGTGCTGGTAATATTATTCAGATCATTCAAGTTCTTGTTGCAAGCAGGTGGCTTGTACTCCTCTGTGATATCATTGCTGAAGCTTGGCTGAACATCTACCTGAGTAATCTGTGGATAAGTAGTTCATGCATTTTCCCCCCGTGGGTTCTCCTTGTGTCTTCATTTAGTGTTTAGTGTGGTTGACGAAGAGCTCATACCACCTCTTCCCTATTTAGGGTCCAGCACTAGGGATACCTAGGGTCAAGTATCCAGCTGGGCGCATAGGTGCGGAACCTATCTAGGGTGGTGAGGGACCCCAGGGACCAGCAGTAGGTTTGGTCAGTGGTCACCATCTCCCCCTTCCCTAGATACAGGGGTCCCCTTCCCTTCTTATCTTTCGCTTGCTCCCTTGGAACTTCCCTTTACCTAGTGTGACATTGGGAGATTTAAATGTAACATGGTAAACTGTTGTAGCAAAAAGACAAAGGGAGAGTGGGGGGGGGACACAGGAGCCGATGAAGCAGAGTTGACATTCTGACAGTAATCCATAAAAAATTAGGAGAGACTCAGCAATGACAAATTGGCGGAGTAGTTTGGAGTTGCATACTATTATATAAAGGTTGAGTCCGCGATACAGCAGAGCGGAGTCTGTCATAGAGTCCAGTGTACAGCAGAATACTAGCACACTTGACAGAGAGGTACAGCAGAGCTAAGATTGTCAGAGTCCAAGACAGAACTGGTCACCATATAAGTTATCCTGCAATGTAGCTGAGGTGGGTTTGTCATAAGGTCTAAAGGCCGCTTTATATGCTGCAATGTGTCGGCGGGGTCATGTCGTAAGTGACGCACATCCGGCATCGTCAGGTACATTGTAGTGTGTGACAGGTACGTGCGATTGTGATTGAACGTTAAAACGTTCATCGCACGCACGTCGTTCATTCCTCATGAATTGAACGTCAGGTTGTTCATCGTATCCGGGGTAGCGCACATTGCAGTGTGTGACACCCTGGGAACGATGAACAGATCTTACCTGCGTCCCGCGGCTCCCGGCCAGCACTGCGGAAGGAAGGAGGTGGGCGTAATGTTTACGTCCCGCTCATCTCCGCCCTTCCGCTTCTATTGGCCGGCTGCCGCGTGACGTCGATGTAACGCCAAACGTCCCTCCCACTCCAGGAAGTGGACGTTCGCCGCCCACATCGAGGTCGTATGGAAGGGTAAGTACGTGTGACGGGAGTTAATCGTTTGTGCAGCACATTCAACAAATTGAACGTGCCACACATATGATGGGGGCGTTGCAAATCGCATACAATATCGTATGCAGAATCGTAACATGTAAAGCAGGCTTAATGTAAAGTTAGCCAGTGGTATATCAGTTGCCCAGCGATTTTGTGGAACTGGGTTTGTCACACCAGAACTGGCCAGGTGCATAAGAGTTACCAAGAGATGTAGCAAAGCTATATTTGTCATAAGGTCCAAGCGAGTACTGGGCAGTGGTATGGCAGTTACCCAGCAATGTAGCAGAGTTAGGTTTGTTAGGCAGTTATAGCCATAGCAGAGAGGAAATCCAAAGATGCCAATTACCAGAATAATTAGGGGGATGGTTCATTCAGACGACATTTATTTTTCTTGTGTGGCACCCCTGAGGCTCTGGTCGCCACAGGGTACTGCACCTCAGTTAAGGTGTGGTATCCATCTCAGGTAAGGGGGGGGGTTAACCATCGGTGTCACTACATTTCATCTCACATACAGTCAGGTGCTTCCCACTTGGGGCAGACGGGGGGTGGCCTTATAGATCCTGGGACTTTCCAGTCGCTAGGGCAACTACCAGGAGGTGGGCACAATTGGGGGTAGAGGTAGGCGCAACACACTCATACACTTAGACAAGTTAGGACCATAAGACACCCCCGGACCTCTTGGACTTTACTAGGCTTGGAGTGGGAGCTCAGCCCAGGTTCCTAACTGCTGAGGGGGACATCCTAGGAAAAGGACACTCCTCTCTTTCCCTCTTCAAACACCGGTGATGGCCCCTTACTTGCTTGGGATTGACCGGAGCCCATGACGGCAGAGACCAGCATCTGGGTGCAGCTTTAAATCAGTGAGTAAAAAGAACCTGGAACCGCAGTTGCCGACTCAGACTCTGATTAGCGATACCGTCGCCCCGCGCTCTGGCGCTCCCATGGGACTGCCAACCCCCGCCATCTCACTCGGGGCCCGCTCCGTTTGTAGGGAGCGATACCATCCCGGCCGCCGTAACACCTTCCCTGGTGAGGAATTCTGCAGTGGCGGCTATTCCTTAGCCGCATACCACAGGTGGCGTCACGGCAAACTTTCCCAATCACCCTGCTTTTCCTTCCTTCTACTGCATGACTCGGGGTAACGGAACCGGGCAAGGCCACCCATGACACCGCCTGACCTGACCCGACCTGCAACAGCCCGGCAATGAGTAGGTTAACCACCTGCCCCGTGGGGCGCTGCACTTGCATCCCAAAAAACAGTCCGAGTTTCATCAGCGGTCTTGATGCAGGTTTTGTCAGTGTGTAAGATTTATCTTCTATCAAAACCACTGTAAATCGTGAAGTGAGTAATTTCCCAGCAGTGTCACCACAGGAGATATTAAATATTATATGCTGCCTAGTGAAGGAATCTGCTGTCCAGGTAATCAACTCCACATTGGGTCTTTTATGGCGAGAGCTGCTCTTTTCAGGTGTCCCCCACTTTGTGTAATAATGGGTGTCAAGTGGACAGCCGGGGGGGGGGTCACACACATATCCCACCACTGCCACCAATTGTCAAGGAGACAGGCTGAGACAGCTGTAGGGGGAGGGTGGGGGGGGGTCTGGCAGATATCCCACCACTGTCATCAATTTGTCACAAACTGCACCATTGAGCTGATCATTGGGAGCTTACAGTGAGGGAATTGTGTGTGTGTGTGTTATATATACTGTGTGTACAGTCAGTATAAAGCTCCACAATGACCTGAGAAAGGCATTAGTTGGCACAACCAATCGTTTAGACAGGTAGATTGGACGCCTGTTACATGTAGCATATGTCTCCAGGGATGTGATTTATAGAGCAAGAGGAACAAAGTATTGCATTTTATATATTTAATCCGAAAGATAGTGTTTACAAAAATATACAAAGGGGAGAAAACTATACAGTATACAATTATATAAAATATAAGGGATAAACAAAAGAAAAGTACTTGACTTGTGGTCACAGGATGGCAAAATTCTATTTTTGGAGGGAAGTTCTCCTAATGGAAAATATGGATCAGTCCTATACTGAAGTGCACCTTCCATCATCAAACCCAGAAAAGATTGTGCCTGTCACGTGGTACTAAGGAAAAACAGAAGCTAACTGGAAGAACAGCTTCAGCTAGACGACTAACCATTAGAGGGCGATAGAGTAGTCAGCAAGTTGGGTCTGCAACAGGAGGTCTTGTCATTAGTACAGGAGAAAGCAGGACATGTGTAGGTGATAGCCAGGGATCAGAAGCCGGGAGGTCACGTAAACAAAACAGCAGCAGGGAGAGCCAGAACCGAGGTCAAAAACGAAGATACCGGTCAAAGACCAAGAAGTCAAAGTAACATATGAGGGTGAGGAGTCACGGGTCAGATACAGGGTACGATAGACTGGACTAGGATAAACAACAGGCAGGACCGGGGAGTCAGAGAACGGGACGGATAAACAGAGAGGATGACACGGTTCCAAGACAAGGTAGCAGGGAGGCAGGACAGATCAAGGTTGACTCACGGTAGCCAGGCATGCATGCTGCATCTGGTGATATTCCAGAGGAGCAGCGCCAGGATATAGCGGCCTATCCTCCAGAACGAGGCAGAATAGAATTAACCTCTCCTATGACCTGTAACCCTAGGATAGGATACAAGCAAAGGCATAGTAGTGGTTGAGCCAGGCATGAATTATGACAGTGGCATTTGCTTTTATTAATCCACGTTACACCCACATACCTTCCCTCTGGTGACTAACAGCAGGGCGGGTCATGGGATTTTGCTTCACTTTCCAAAAAATTATGAAATCCCAACTTCTAGTATATATTTTCCCCTGGAGGATCCAGGCGGAATATATCATGGTCATTAGTGATGAGCAAACACTAAAGTGCTCGAGTTCTCGTTACTCAAACTTTGGCAGGAAAAATGTGTTGCATTTTTTTTGTGCATTTTTGGTACTCATTTTTTTTACTCATTAGAATTGGTGAAGTCTGTTGCAAGAATTGAGATTCTTGCAAGGAGAAAATGCTGAACGTGTATATGACACTTAGGGGTACTTTGCACGTTGCGACATCGCTAGCATCGGCTAGTGATGCCGAGCGCGATAGTACCCGCCCCTGTCGCACATGCGATATCTTGTGATAGCTACCGTAGCGAATATTATCGCTACGGCAGCTTCACACGCACTTACCTGCCCTGTGACGTCGCTCTGGCCGGCGACCCGCCTCCTTCCTAAGGGGGCGGGTCATGCAGCGTCACAGCGACATCACACGGCAGTCGGCCAATAGAAGCGGAGGGGCGGAGATGAGCGGGACGTAAACATCCCGCCCACCTCCTTACTTCCGCATAGCTGGTGGACGCAGGTAAGGAGATGTACCTCGCTCCTGCGGCTTCACACACAGCGATGTGTGCTGCCGCAGGAACGAGGAACAACATCGTATCTCCTATTGGTGCGACATTATGAAAATGACCGACGCTACACAGATGATTGATTTTAGACGCTTTTGCGATCGTTTATCGGCGCATCTAGGCTTTACACGTTGCGACGTCATTACCGGCGCCGGATGTGCGACACTTTCGATTTGACCCTGATGATATCGCAGTAGCGATGTCACAACGTGCAAAGTACCCCTTAGGGATTTTCGTTGACTTTACTGGCATCAAGATTCCCGTCACGTTTTATGACAAATCTACCTCAAAACTGCATAAAAAAACATAACGCAACGTGTGCACAGAGCTTAACTGTAGTGTTGTGTGAAAGCGGCTTGTTCTGTAACCATATCTTGGAGAGTAATTTGTTCTGTTAACGAAGATAACAAACGATAATCTCTTGGTGATGAGGAGAGTGTTTATTTGGTTTTCATTACCACAGCGAATTCTTTCATCGGAGTTCATCAGTAGACTGATCTGTCAGTAGACCACTCTCGCCTGTGCTCATTACGAGAGAAGGTATTTCTGCGGTTCTTGTCAGTAGTAAAAGCTTTTACTTTGATTCCTTTCCCAAAGGTTTATTACCTGGAAAGGTCCATTCACTGTCCTCATTACAAAGAGAGACCTGTCTATCTCACTACCAGGAAAGCATCCCTGGAGTACCAGCGTAAGACATCTTGCAGATGAACGTCATGGAAGAATTTCTTGTTGTGACATGGACAAATCTCTCCTGTCAAGGAAGTGAAGAACATGGATGGACTTCTAGATGGACCTTCAAATTATCTCATCCAAGCAATCAATGAGCTAATGGTGCTACCTGATGATAATTCTCAAATGTTTGGCTTCAAAACACCCAAAATATTTCACTTATCACACCAAAGGATCTACATTTATTTCCGATCTTTGCTTTCCTTGGGTTGAAGTTGTACAATCAAACGACCGACTGAGCGAAGGAAAAAGAACTCAATGAAGACAATTGAGTGCCTAGTCAATATTGAAATATAACTTCTAAAACACCTTGATGCGACTCCCTATGGGGACTGTAATAGCCTTTCCTGCAAATTACAGAGAAACAGGTTGTGAGATTTCCTTTCCTTTAGTTTACCGTGTTTATTCTCACCTGTCAATCACAGGACTCCCGGTCTAGGACACGCAACTGCACCATCTGTTTCTGCAAAGTGGTTTTATACGAACATGTCTCAACTCACAAATGTGCGTGTATATATTTGTACATAATGTGTGTATATATAGTGCATCTATATACATCCTCCGGTGTCTCAGTGCCTTGGGTATTTTCAGCGCTCCGTCTCTATGTAATGGGGAAGAGTTACTAAAATTATCTTATTTTTTATACAATGTGAGCTAAAAGTGGACAGTATTAGGGGTACTTTGCACACTGCGACATCACTAGCCGATGCTTGCGATGCCGAGCGCGATAGTACCCACCCCCGTCGCACATGCGATATCTTGTGATAGCTGCCGTAGCGAACATTATCGCTACGGCAGCTTCACACGCACTTACCTGCCCTGCGACGTCGCTCTGGCCGGCGACCCGCCTCCTTCTTTTGGGGGCGGGTCGTGCGGCGTCCCAGCGACGTCACACGACAAACGGCCAATAGAAGCGGAGGGGCGGAGATGAGCGGGATGTAAACATCCCGCCCACCTCATTTCTTCCGCATTGGCAGTGGAGGTAGGTAAGGAGATGTTTGTCGTTCCTGCGGCTTCATACACAGCGATTTGTGCTGCCGCAGGAACGAGGAACAACATCGTATCTCCTATTGGTGCGACATTATGAAAATGACCAACGCTACACAGATCACCGATTTATGACGCTTTTGCGATCGTTTATCGGCGCATCTAGGCTTTACACGTTGCGGCGTCGTTACCGGCGCCGGATGTGCGTCACTTTCGATTTGACCCCGACGATATCGCAGTAGCGATGTCGCAATGTGCAAAGTACCCCTTAGAATGTGACAAATTTTTGCAAATGATACATTTGCATTTTTTGTCACAGTTTACACCACCTATTAATTTTGTCAAAAATTTGACTCAAAATATCAAGCCCTTTACTTTGATGACCCATCCCTTATACACCAAGCCACACCTCCTTGCCTAACAAATTGGAAAGTGTGTAAATAACATAATGTTAGAAATTAGCAAATATATTGGAATGGAATTGAATTCTACTTTAAAGAGTTGGTTCACTACTCAGCATAGAGGCCACATCTCCGTAAAACTGATAGGGGAGGCTTTTTGTAAATACCTTGTTCAGACAATTCTGCCTCTGCGCTATTGCTGTCTGCTCATCCCCATGAAGTGACCCCCCTCCCGGGCACTGTGACCACTGAGATTCGGTGAGGTCATGTCAATTTCCAGTTGACCCGACATTACTGAGGCGGCCCCAGTCTTCCTGAGTGACTGAGCTGTGGGTGGTGTTTCACCGCTCATCACAGCACAGCATCAATCCTGGTTGAGGTGCTCTGCAGTGAAGGAGAGTGCGCGCAACATGCTGCACTCAGACGCTGAGCTGTGATGAGCTGCTGAGCTGTGATGAGCGGTGAAACTCCACCCATAGCCCAGTAATTCATAAAGACTGGGGCCGCATCGGTGATGTTGGGTCAACTGGAAGTTGACGTGACATCACCGGATCTCACAAGTCATCACAAGTCTGATGAGTCCAAATTTGAGATCTTTGGATCCAACCACCGTGTCTTTGTGCAACGCAGAAAAGGTGAACGGATGGACTCTGCATGCCTGGTTCCCACCGTGAAGCATGGAGGAGGTGTGATGGTGTGGGGGTGCTTTGCTGGTGACACTGTTGGGGATTTATTCAAAATTGAAGGCATACTGAACCAGCATGGCTACCACAGCATCTTGCAGCGGCATGCTATTCCATCCGGTTTGCGTTTAGTAAGACCATCATTTATTTTTCAACAGGACAATGACCCAAAACACACCTCCAGGCTGTGTAAGGGCTATTTGACTAAGAAGGAGAGTGATGGGGTGGTACGCCAGATGACCTGGCCTCCAGAGTCACCAGACCTGAACCCAATCGAGATGGTTTGGGGTGAGCTGGACCTCAGAGTGAAGGCAAAAGGGCCAACAAGTGCTAAGCATCTCTGGGAACTCCTTCAAGACTGTTGGAAGACCATTTCCAGTGACTACCTCTTGAAGCTCATCAAGAGAATGCCAAGAGTGTGCAAAGCAGTAATCAAAGCAAAAGGTGGCTACTTTGAAGAACCTAGAATATAAGACATATTTTCAGTTGTTTCACACTTTTTGTTAAGTATTTCATTCCACATGTGTTAATTCATAGTTTTGATGCCTTCAATATGAATCTACAATTTTCAGAGTCATGAAAATAAAGAAAACTCTTTGAATGAGAAGGTGTGCCCAAACGTTTGGTCTGTACTGTATATGTCTATCTATATCTATCTATATACTGTATATATATATTTATTTACTTTTAAAGTCTCCATTCTCACTCTAGTGGGTGGCATAAGAAATGGAAAACCGGCTGAAGTCAACAGTGTTATATCTTTAAAAAAATAAAAAATAAAAATAAATTCTTAAGCGTGGCAAACATCATGCAACAAAAATGTGCTCAAATAACAGTAATGGAGGCACAAGCAAACCTGGCTTCAACAATACCTGTAATGATGAAGCCTCCATGAAGAATTCATATTCGCGCTCCTCCTGACTTTCCTTCCATTGATGGATCTCTGGTTGGAAATTGTTGGCAGGAGAGCAGAATCGTGTCAGAAGGATTTTTCGACTCTGTCCTAATTCATGAGCCATTCCTATCTTATTTATTAATCATGTTCATCAAATTTATCTCACGGTTCGGAAAATATCCCTTGCCTGCCTCGTACTGTACTGACGGAGATATTTGTGGCTTGATGACTATCAAAAACGTCGCCGCTGCGAAAAGTAATTCAATTAATAAAAGCTCTTTAATGTTAGATTCCTGGACTGATAAGACTCGCCGCATAACGTCTGCTTTTAACAGGCAGCAAAATCTCATTTTATGTTTGCAATTTCATGTTTATTTAATAATCAGCGTGGTGGGAAATTATCATTATATTCTGACACTCGCTGCATATTCTGGCCATTGATTTTCGCAAATATGAAGATGGTTTGTCAGTAAGCTGAATTCTTGCCTGTTACTTAATCGGCTCAGCCCATAGGAAATCTGATTCAGGATTTCTCCGCAGGCTAAGTATAAAAGCTGTATGGGGATATAGAATAAAAAAAAAATGTGAAATAAGCCCATCTCTAGAAGGAAGAAAACTGACACTCTAGTGCCACCTATAGGCAGCTCCAACATGAACCTCAAGATGGTGCAGTCTGCAGATGGCGGTCTTTGGTTTATCTGATATCTATCCATAGTTCAGACCCTTTATGTGTTGGTGTCATGTGTATAAGACAGGCTCAGGATCAGAGTTCTCTATTACCATCTGATACCATCTTTTTGGCACTTTAGGGCCGTTTCACACATCCGGCATTTTGCCGGATTACCGGATCCGGCACACTCCAGTACATTGTTAATACTCTACAATGGCATCGCCGCAAGCTCTGGTCACATGCTCTGGTCACATGACAGCATGTGACCGGAGGTTGCCGCAATGCCATTGTACTCTATTAAGCCTGCTTTACACGGGACAATGTGGATGAACACCAAACAGAACACTGTACCTTATCATTGCAGTCTGGTGGGGGGGAGTGGTGAATCCTGTGCTGGTCACTCTTCTCTATCCTTCTGCTGCACAGAGTTTGTTTTTGAGCTATCCTGAACTGCTGGCAGGGTCTTTCCTGAACTGGTAGATCTCTGTAGCTTCACTTTTCTCAGGATACATACACTACACTTTTCTGAGTACTGCGCCTTCGTCTTTGCAGATAGACAAACAGACACTTCTTTACTTTTGCAGAGGCAAATACTCATTCCCTGCTTTCCAGCATCCACTGGGTCACTGCTGGATACTTCCTGTCTGATGATGCCTTAACTCCATGGCTTCTGGATGAATTTAGATCATCTGTGCAGCTCCTACTTGTCGTCTTCTTCTTCTTCTTCTTCTTCTTCTTCTTCTTCTTATTATTATTATTATTATTATTATTATTATTAATTTCTTATTTCTCCTGAAAATGAATAAAAAGGACAACTAGGTGGTACCATTCTTAGTCAAAGGGGTGTGTCACTATACACTTTGGCACTGTCCAATACGAGTTGACGGTATCCCGTATTATGACACGCCCTGTTAACATAGAGAACTGTACCTCAGAATTGTCAATTTACTCATGCACATGAAGAATAATGGGTACAGCGCATTGTCAAGCTCTAAGAAAATGGTATTTTATCTAGAATAAAGGTATTTAATAAAGCCGACATGTCAGGAGAGATGACGGGTCCTGTACTAGATTTGTATCTAATACATGACCCAATTTTCTAGGAAACGGATATATAAACAGCTTGGAAGAAATGATAAAATAGAATTTTTAACAACCTGAGAGATTAGAAGAGTTTGGAAAAGTTTTATTTACTGGTGATTTCTTTTTTTTTTTTTGGATAAGGGAATTAACTTTTTATTTTTGATGATTTCTGTTCTTCCTGTAGCTTGTGGTGTGAATGATTGTTTAGCTCTGTGCTTACGGTTGTCATTGTCTTCCCCGACTATGATGGTCGTCGTTAATGGATATGAAACGTGGGGAAACTCTCCATTCGGCTGTTACATTTGAGTCGAGGTTACACTCGGTGATAAAATGTCTTTGATTATAGTCTTAAATAATAGAACCTACGATTCTGCCTGGAAATTCTCTTCGGGGCCATTCTGATCCTCATGGTAGGATATGAGAGCCCGGCTGAAAAAAAATTATTGAAATGTTACTAATGAACACGAAAATAAAAATTCCCAGGATGCATTTGGATTGCTATTGTACTGCCGGATGCCAGGCGGGCGTCTGATTCCTTACTAGCGGTGTAAACCCCCTTGCCAAGTTCTTATTGTTAATTTGATAACAGAATCAATCTCTGCTTCTCTCCGCAGCCTCCGCATGGCCCCCTGAATAATACCGGCCGCGCTCCCATGTTGGCAATACCAGGTCTGTGCTTTGTGTGGCGATGGCCCATTTCCAAGAGCAAAATCAGACCGTCTCTGCAGTCAAGCTACGGGCCATAAATTAGTATTTGCTGAGGATGCTAACTGTAGGTTGGAAGCTCGGGGACAAAGGCATTATTTTGGAAGAGGTTAGCAGTTTACACCATTACAATTTTAGTGTTGGTTTTCGACTAGCCATTAAACAGTTTGACTATCCCTTTCCGTACAGCTCGTGTTGTCACCGAAGCTGCCAAAATATAATGATACTGCTACGTAAACTAGATTATTTTGTTGTTTTGTGTTTTTATCATCCAAGATTTAAAGGGGCTTTGTGCAATTAAGAGGTTTTCGGGGATTAGATTTTTTTTTATTTTTTTTTTTTTTAATGGAGAAATATGGTTACAATTATCCATGTGTTACGTTTGGTATTGCAGCCCAACCATGTTATCAGGAAACATACCCAGATGGAATGATTTATGTGTGACCACAACTTTAACATTGATTGCCTATCCTTAAGGGGGCTTTAGGCTATGTGCGCACGTGTGCGTAATTCATGCAGTTACGCTGCGCTTTGTAGCGCAGCGTAACTGCATGCGTCCTGCGTCCCCTGCACAGTCTATGGAGATTGTGCAGGGGCCGTGCGCACGTGGCGTTTTAGAGCGCAGCGCTTCGGCTACTGCCGAAGCGCTGCGTTCTAAGAAGTGACATGTCACTTCTTCCGTGCGCTTTGCCGGCAGCTCCTGCTCTGTCTATGGCAGGAGCTGCAGGCAGAGCGCATGGAATCGGCTTTTTTTTTTTCACTACGGACATTTCTGCAGCGATTTCAAGCGCACATGTGCTCTTCAGATCGCTGCAGAAATTTCTGCAGTGACTGTACGCAACGTGCGCACATAGCCTTACACGCAGCGATATCACTAGCGAGCGTACCCGCCCCCGTCGTTTGTGCGTCACGGGCAAATCGCTGCCCGTGGCGCACAATATCATTAGGAGCCGTCACACGGACTTACCTGCCTAGCGACGTCGCTGTGACCGGCGAACTGCCTCCTTTCTAAGGGGGCGGTTCGTGCGTCGTCAGTGTCGTCACTAAGCGGCCACCCAATAAAAGCGGAGGGGCGGATATGAGCGGACGTAACTTCCCGCCCACCTCCTTCTTTCCTCATTGCCGGCGGCCGCAGTTAAGCTGCAGTTCGTCGTTCCCGAGGTGTCACACGTAGCGATGTGTGCTGCCTCGGGAACGACGAACAACCTGCGTCCTCAACAATCAATGATTTTTTTGAAAATGAACGACGTGTCAACGATGGACGATTTGGTGAGTATTTTCCATTGTTAATGGCCGCTCGTTGGTGTCACACGCAACAACGTCGCTAATGATCCTGGATGTGCGTCACGGAATCCGTGACCCCGGCAATATATCGTTACGTCGTTGCGTGTAATGGGGCCTTTAGGATAGGTCATCAATTTGTGATCAACCCCTCATTCCCACCGATTAGTTGTTCTCAGTACCAGCGACAGTAGGTGGCCAGAAATGCTCAGTCCTTAGGATAGGTTATCAAAGTCTGATCAGCCGGCACCCAGCACCCCCGCTAATTAGCTGTTCACGGTGCCGGCAGCAGGCAGCCAGAAATGCTCTGTTCCGAAGGTGCCCCATCCTCTCAAAGTGGCAGCAGCCGGGTACTGCACATCTGCCTCCTATTGCTTTGAATGGTAGGTGGATGTGTAGTACTCGGCCACGACCACTATCAGTTGACAGGGCTGCTCCGGAAATTAGAATTTCTGGCTACCGGCTGCCACCGGCGGCACCATGAACAGCTAATCAGCGGGGGTGCCGAGTGCCGGACCTCAGTTGATCTAACATTGATGACCTATCCTGAGGACAGGCCATCAATGTAAAAGTAGTGAACAACCTCTTTAATTCTTACTCACTGATTCCTTTCAGAGACGTGTGGGATGTAATAGCCACCTATGTGTTCTATAATAATCAAGACCATTTGATTAGTGCCTTATTGAGCTCCATAAATTTTAGAGCCCTTGACAAGACGTCAGATTTTCTCATCAGAAAAAATGCACTAACACTGTCCCTTTTTAAATAATTATTATTATTTTTTTTTATTTATTATTATCAATGACAATTAAATAATGGTCCCCCAACCTTGAGTTAGGGAGTTTCTGACTTTTGTAACCCACATTGATCATTTCTAGGGAATCTCCGACAGCGAGTATTTTGTTTCCCTGCAGAATTGCCACTAGGGAAAAAAGAAAACATTACACAGTTTACATTTTTAATTGTGCTATTCATGCAGCACATAAAAATAGTGGGTCACTCAAAGTGAGTATTCCCTGTTGTGAATACATTTTCCAATTTGGGGCTCCCTCTTGTGGTCAGTGCTGGCAGTGCAGTTGACTTGTTGAATGGGAGCCAGACACCTGTGGAGGACTGGCATTTAAGTCATTCGGATTGGGCCTATATAACTGAGTAGGTTTTTCCTGTTCCTTGCCGGAGCTCCATGTATCTCCTGTGTGCTAAGGACATTCTGAAACCAGCTCCTCTCTCTACCAGAACTCCTCTCAGATAAGTTGGTCTTTGTACCTCTGCTTATTGTTTTCACTTTATTGTTTTAATCCTAATGCTTGAGTCCTGATTTTGCCTGTGTGGAGTTCTTGGTGGAGTTGGATTTCCCTGTTGGGAGTGTCTGTATACCTAGCTCCATCTTTTGTTATGTATTGTGTTTTGTCATGCTTGGTATTAAGTTCAGTCTCTCATCTATATTAGTGTTTTTTGGATCCCAGTAACACTAGACTACTGATATAGTGGGGGAGAGCCTGTGTGGGCTCAGGACTTTTCCATATCAGGCATGCTGAGATTTAGTCAGGTTTTTACAGCTGCAAGCAGTGCTCTTTCCTATCCTTTCCTATACAGATAGATTGGGCCTCATCTTTGCTGAATCTGTTTTCTAGCTATGTATTGTGTTTTCTTATATCACCGTAGTCTTTACATGTGGGGGGCTATCTATATCTTTTGGGATTGCTCCGAGGCAAATTAGCTTTACTAATAATTCTCTCTGTAAGAATATTTAGTTCTCCGGCTTTGTCGAGGCGACTAGGTCATCGTAGGCTCGCCCCACGGCTACTTTTAGTTGTGTGTCAGTATTAAGTCTGCAGACTGTTAAGGTTCCAGTCACTCTGGGTACTTTTTGGGTTTCCGCATTTTTGTCCTTTTTCTGATCCTCCTCTGTCACTGAATCATAACAATTGCCCCTCACTGTTATATTAAATTGGGCTTACACATTAGATTATAGATGTCCCTACTTACGACCTTGGTTGCAACAGAGAAGTGGACCAGAGGTCGGAATAATGTACCAAAAACACTTTGCTCATCTCTACGTCAGATAACTGTTATTCTTCGGACAATATTGTAGTATCCAAGGCACCGAAGACTCAATCAATTAGTCACCAGAGCATCCCACACCAGCAAAAAATGCGCTCCTACGCGCGTTTCGCAACACGAGTTGTTTGTAGCTTCTTCAGGGAAGGTGACAACTCGTGTTGCGAAACGCGCGTAGGAGGGCATTTTTTGCTGGTGTGGGATGCTCTGGTGACCATCTCCATTACTATGTGTAAGTCCTGGGACTTTTATTTACTTCATATTATGTGACTGGCTGTTTTGGTGCCTCTGCCTTGTTTTGACTGTGGGACGCTGATGTTATTATACATATACTATGCTGACGATAGGGGCGCCTCACCTGCCAGCCACTTATGACTATCCTCTTACTTATTTGGTTCCCTTTCAGACTATTTCCCTCTTTTATGGTGGTTTTTTGCCTCTGCTCCCCATCAACATGTGGGTCTTCACCTTTGTTTCTTACTAGCACCATTATATAACTGTAATAAACTGGAAAAAAAACTTTTTTAATATTTATATTCAATAAAGATTGATGTTTTATATATTCAGCCCTTGAATACTCCGTTTTTTTGTTTTTTTGTTTTCCTCTGAGCCTTATGGAGTGGCATAGATATTGATACGAGATGTGCCCTTGTTCAATTTTTTTGTGTCATACTTTCTAATATACTTACTGCATGTGTCGTAGAGAAAAGAAAGGAGCAGACTCCCAATGACTTGTTATCTTGTTGGCAGTTGATGGGATTTAGCAAATCACTAGACGCCCTTATAATTACTCATAGCTCCATGCATTCCCCATTATAAAGAAAATCAAATTATCCTCAGTATAATTTTAACTTAGCCAGCCATTTAATTCTATCAAGTCATATCAAATGCTGTGTGAGGATCTTTATAATGCTTTTAGAGAGTAGCAAGAAATGTTCATTAACAGTAGAAGACTAATTGTTTTCCTGCAGAATTTGTGGAGCATTCATGCGTCGTTTGCTTATTTTAGGAATTACCGCAGTAATGGATTTGAATTGTATTGGTATTCCGTGGCTTCCTGTCAAGCTGCCAAAAACCTTTCATATAACATCATTTTAACTCTACAGAAATAGATTGGAGATTCATTTTTTTTAAATAATTTTTATTTCCAACTATAGTCTATCCAATGGGGGATTTTTAGTTCTGTTGCTTGAGAAGAAAATGTTGTACAAGGTTTACTTTTTTGTTTTTTTGCATCCATATTTGCTTGAAAATGTGTAATCTATTTGGTTGATTGCGCATGCACAGTAAAGGCTGCTTTACAGCACCCGCCCCCGTCGTTTGTGCGTCACGGGCAAAACGCTGCCCGTGGCACACAACATCGCTTACACCCGTCACACAAACTTACCTGCCTAGCGACGTCGCTGTGGCCGGTGAACCGCCTCCTTTCTAAGGGGGCGGTTCGTGCGGCGTCACAGCGGCATCACGAAGCGGCCGTCCAATAGAAGCGGAGGGGCGGAGATGAGCGGGTCGAACATCCCGCCCACCTCCTTCCTTCCTCATTGCCGGAAGCCGCAGGTACGGTGATGTTCCCTGTTCCTGCGGTGTCACACGGAGCGATGTGTGCTGCCGCAGGAACGACCAACAACTTGCATCCTGCAACAGCAACGATAATCGGGAAAGGAACGACGTGTCAACGATCAACGATTAGATGAGTAATTTTGATCGTTAACGGTCGTTCCTGCGTTTCACACGCAATGACGTCGCTAACGAGGCCGGATGTGCGTCACGAATTCCGTGACCCCAATAACATCTCATTAGCAATGTCGCTGCGTGTGAAACCCGCTTAAGGGTCTGTGCGCACGTAGCGTATTTACATGCGTTTACGCAGCGTTTTGAACTACAACGTAAACGCATGCATTCTGCGTCCCCAGCAAAGTCTATGAGAATTAAGTAAATTCCATGCGCACATTGCGTTTTGAAACACAGAATTCTGGATGCCAAATTTTTGACAAAATTGATGCGTTCCAAAAAGCAACATGTCACTACTTTTGTGCGTTTTGGATGCTTTTCCCTCTCTGTCTATGGGAGAGCAATACTCCAGAACGCATCAATTCTGCATTCAAAATGCATCCATAACGCAGCGTTTTATTTGTCACACCAGAATGCAATGTGCGCACATACCCTAAAGGTTTATCTTCTCTCCATCCTGCTTACTGATGGTTTTCAGCATGTGAAGGAAGGCACGGACGCCGGGCCATACAGGCGCTGTGCTCCTTCGCCAAGGAGACTCCATGTACAGGTGTGACTTTGGTTGGGAGTGCACGACACTTGCTGGTTTCTTCAGGCTGGTGTCCATCACCCCGCTGCAGGTCCTGCTTGTAGACGAAATAGTAATCAAGAGCTTGCTTGGCAACCTAACTTGTTCAGTTTATTTTTCACACCATTAGGACAGTCATCGCCGTACTCATCATGGTTCTGATTCAACTGTTTCTGGGGTACTTTTTCTCGACCTGTCCCCCTGCTATCTTGGAACTTGTCCTCAAGCTGCTAGGTTGTGTCTCTGATCTCCCTTTCCTTACACCTTTGTCCGCTGCTGGGCCCTAACGGCTCTTTGATCGCACAACTCTTTAAGCCCATCGGGTGAGCCGTAGGCTCCGGACCTCTCGAGGTAACCTCAGGGTTCCCTGACATCGTGGCCTCGTCTTCTCTTACTCAAATCCTATCCAGAACTGGCAACACACGAGGCCCAAACTACTAGCCAACCCTCTTGCCATCTGTCACTCCTCCTCTTCCTTGACTTTACCGTGTCCTATCTTATATCTAATCTACCGCAGCTCCAGCCCACCTGCTAGATGGCGCCTACTGGTTGTGCTACATCAAAAACCTACACTCTGCTATCAACATTTACATATAACATACATTTTTTTAACAATCAACACCATATAATAAATCTTTTGCAGTACAGGTAAACAATATATAGCATAAACCAGCATAGGGACTGAACCACCTCAACACAAACACTGTTATCATGGAGGAAACTAGACCTAGACGCATCAAGTGACCAAACTGTGTCACTTAAGACCAGAGGAATAACGGGAGAGCAGTGCGCCGCCAACGGCACAAGGATGTAAGCATTGCCTTAAGCAGATCACACGGGGAAGGAAAAAACTGACATATAAGTTTTTATAGAATAGAAAAAATGTTGCCCCATTACCTTCATACCATTATACTTGAGTGAAAAAAACCCAAACCCTAAAATATGAAAAATTAGAATTGGGTGCCATTTAAGAGAGAGATACTTGGGGTCTTCTGTCTCATGTTACCCAGGGTCATGGGCACATTTGGGGGTTTTGACATTTTCTACAATCAAAGGTGAACAAAATGACACCATCTAATTTACTAAACAAAAATTCACAGATATGGAATTTTTTTTTTTTTTTTGCCGCACAAAAATGTGCCAGGCAACGTTCCATCCGGCCGCCGCATCAGCTAAATCTGCCGCATGCGGCAAAAACCGGACGGAACACAAACCCATGCGGCACAATGCGGCACTAATTAAAGTCTATGCAGGAAAAACACAACCGGCAGCAAAAAAAAACTGTTGCGTTTTTCCTGCAAAGTGCCGGATTGTGCCGCACAGGAAAAACCGGATGTGTGAAAGCAGCCTTACAGAGATAAAGAGGAAAAAAAAGATGCCAAAACATCTTTAAAATTTCAGTTTTTGAATGACCTTTTCCTTTTCCATGCATCTTGTTTATTTGGAGATCTGAAATCTTTTCACTTAGGTGATTGCTCATTCGCAGTAAACGATTGTCTTCTCTTGGTCCTACTTTTTTGAAGGATCCTGTCTTGTTTCAAGCAGAGTCATGTCAAAAAGTAAAGAAACGACATGTAAAATGTAGAAATGCCACTATTTATAAAGATAAAGGTGGTATAATTGAACATAACGACACCAGCTAATCAACTTGGTTCACACATGTGGTATTATGTGTAGACTGAAACGCTTCTATGGGGCTTCACAAACATTGTGTCACAGATGACAGACAGGCTTGTGGTTTCCGGCCATAGAAGGTCACAGCATTTGGTTGTGCTAAATGCTCCCTGACTTTCCATTGTTCCTGCTGTCAGTATTCATTGCTATAGGTAGCTTTCCTGTTGGATTTTGAGCTCTCACCCTTTTGGACCCAGCAGGACCTCCCCTTCCATCCAGCTACTGATCATCAGTAATCAGTAAATACCCCTTTCTTCCTTGGACTGTTGATATTATTCAGTTCATCCAAGCCCTGGTTGCAAGCAGGTGGCTTGCACTGCTCAGTGGTATTATTGCTGAAAGCTTTGCTGAACTTCTACCTATGTCATCTGTAGATAAGTAGTTCACGCTTTCCCACCTGTCCTCCTTGTTTCTTCTATAGTGATGGGCGGCACGGTGGCTCAGTGGTTAGCACTGCAGTCTTGCAGCGCTGGGGTCCTGGGTTCAAATCCCACCAAGGACACCATCTGCAAGGAGTTTGTATGTTCTCCCCGTGTTTGCATGGGTTTCCTCCGGGTACTCCGGTTTCCTCCCACACTCCAAAGACATACAGATAGGGACTTTAGATTGGGTCCAATGGGGACAGTGTTCCTCATGTATGTAAAGCGCTACGGAATATGTTAGCGCTATATAAAAATAAAGATTTGATTTTTGATTAGCGGGGTTGACGGAGAGCTGATTCCATCCGTTTCCTATATAGGGCCCAGAACTAGGGATACCTAGGGTCAGGTATCCGGTTCGGCGCATACGTGCGGAACATATCTACAGTGGTGAGGGACCCCAGGGACCAGCGGTAGGTTTGGTCAGGAATCCCCATTTCCTACTTCCCTAGATACAGGTTTTCTCTTCCCTTTCGCCCTTTGCTTGGTACTTCCCCATACCTAGCATGACACATTATCTAGAAGTCATCTAAAAGTCAATAAGACTTTGAACTGTTGACTTGTAAAATGTTAAATTCCCCCAAAAAACTCAAAATATCTGTATGCCATTTAAAAAAAACCGGTGTCTTCTTTTTGAGACGAAGATCTTTTGAGCCTTTTCTAATACCAAATCTACGGTATGATCACCTTAGTAAGTTTCACTTAAGAAGAGAAGTTGCTGAAAGAAGAATTTGTGCTGAAAATGTTTCTATTATATAAGTTTAGAGAACAGACGAGTGAAAGCTTTCCAGTATAAATTGTCAGTCATTTAAAAAAAAAACCTTTGGTTTCATGGGTTTAAGTCATCATTTTTGTGTTTTTCACAAAGACGTTTTGTACTGACACACAACTACCTTTCATGTTCCACCAAGGTCAAAATGTTGTTTTTTTTTCTCATGAAATCGTTGATATATAAATGTGATGTACAGATGTAAAAGCGTTCAAGGAGAACAGATCTTGAACCAAGAACATCTTGAACCGTGCTTAATATCTTGTGCTTGGAACGAATTTTTACCAGTATTTAGAAAAAAAATACATTTTAGAGGTACTAACACTGTATATATTACGCAAAAACCAAAGTATGTTACTTGAAATTAATCTTTAGATCAAGGATCTCTAATCTGTTCTATCTGATTGGCAAATTCATTTTTTTAACCCTATAATTTAACATTATATACGGTAACTTAATCGAGGTACAGCTTGCCGATGTAGAATTGTGCCAGTTCCTGCAAACTGGGTGTGTATGGGGTGAGACAGTCATGTGGTTTCTGGCAGTGGAAGGTCATAGTGTTTGGCTGTGAAAAATGCCCCCTGACTTTCCATTGTTCCTGCTGTCAGTATTCATTGTAATAGGTAGCTTTCCTGCTGGATTTATCTCCTCCTTTAGGACCCAGCAGGAGCTCACCATCCTCAAACAAAAATTTGCTGCTAAATTTGTTGCTCCGTATAAGGTACTTAAAATCATTTATCCTTTGACTGTTAAAGGGAACCTGTCACCACTTTTTTGGCCTATAAGCTGCGGCCACCACCACCGGGCTCTTGTATACAGCATTTTAACATGCTGTATAGAAGAGCCCAGGCTGGGGGTATAACATAAAAACACTTTATAATACTTACCTAACAGTTGCTCGGTGGGCCTTATGGGCGTGTCCGGTGCCGGCGCCTCCTCTTTCAACCATCTTCGTCCTCCTTCTGAAGCCTGTGTGCATGACGTGTCTACGTCATACACACTCGCCGGTCCCGCGCAGGCGCACTACAATACTTTGATTTGCCCTGCTCAGGACCTGAATGCCGGTGAGTGTGGATGACGTCGGAACCGTCATGCATCGCGGCTAGAGAAGGAGAACAAAGATGGCTGAAAGAGGAGGCGCCGGCGCCGGCCAACAGAGACGCCCATAAGGCTCACAGCGCGACCGTTAGGTAAGTATTATAAAGTGTTTTTTTTATGTTATACCCTGGGCCTGGGCTATTATATACAGCATGTTAGAATGCTGTGTATATATAAGAGCCTGGTGGTGGTGGCCGTAGCTTATAGGCCAAAAAAGTGGTGACAGGTTCCCTTTCAGCTCCAGCTCCCGATTGCTTAAAGGATTAATAATTCCTACAATTTATTCTTTTATTAATAGATTGAGGGGACACATTGAAATCATTGAGGTAGATTTGGAGGAGGACAAGAAGTATGAGATGGAACAAATTTTGGGTTCCAAACGTATCAGACGTCAACTACAATACCTTGTTAAATGGAAAGGTTTCAGTCCGGAGGATAATTCCTAGGTTGATATTGATGATGAGGATTTGCATGCGGATTGCTTAGTGAGAGTTCTGTCAGCGGTTGGCAATCTCAGTGGGTCAAGTGACCCCCTCATAGAAGGAGGGTTTACTGTCATGCATCCGGTGACCCAGTGATTTCTGGTTGTCTTAGGCTAAGTTCACATTTCCGTTGATTTGTATCAGTCACATGCGTCGCTTGACGCATGTGACTGATGCGCTGTTCAACGCTGTACAACGGATGACAAAGAACAGAATTCTTTGTCGGATTCCGTTGTGTGCGGGGGGCGGAGTTCGGGGGCAGAGCCGAGCGGGGGGCGGGGCCAGGCGCTGAGGATGTCAGTGGAAGTGCTGCGGTCTGCATGGCTGGGGACAGGTGAGTGTATGTGTGAGTGAGTGAGTGTGTGTATGTGCATGTATGTATGTATGTATGTATGTATGTGTGTGCACATGCAAAGTGCGGGAGGGGGCGGAGCCGAGCGGGGGGCGGGGCCAGGCGCTGAGGATGTCAGTAGAAGTGCTGCGGTCTGCATGGCTGGGGACAGGTGAGTGTATGTGCATGTATGTATGTATGTATGTGTGTGTGTGTGCACATGCAAAGTGCGGGAGGGGGCGGAGCCGAGCAGGGGGCGGGGCCAGACGAGGGTGTCAGTGCTTGTCTGCATGGCTGAGGACAGGTGTGTGTGTGTGTGTACATACATGTGCGGAGTGCGGGAGGGGGCGGGGCCGAGCGGGGAAGTGTCGGCCTCCCTGCACACGTAACCAGCCTAAATATCGGGTAACAGCAAAGCACCCGATGTTTACCTTGGTTACCCGATATTTACCTTGGTTACGGGCCTACCGCTGGCTCCTTGCACCGTAACCAGGGTAAATATCGGGTAACCAACCAAAGCTGGTGACGTGTGCAGGGAGCCAGAGAGCATGCGCAGCGAAATCCGACGGATCTCGCTGCTCAAAAAACGTTACATGCTGCGTTCCCCCCGCCCGGCGGTCAGTCGTTCCACGACTGATCAGTCGGGCGGAGGGTGCAACGCAGCATCATCAGTCACAATCCGCTGCTCATACAAGTCTATGGGAGCAGCGGAATCCGCTAAACGGATTCCGCTGTTTACAAGAGCAGCGGATTGTGACTGATAGATTTTAGCGGAAATGTGAACTTAGCCTTACTGTTTACTTAGCCACAGCAGATACACGTTTTCATTGGATATTATCTGTTATACTTGCTTTAGTCTTTTAGGTTAACAGATGTTTTTACTTATCCATTTGTCTGTCCAATCACCTTTTGGGTTGGCCTATCTATACTTTCCCTCTACTAGTGTTTACTGCTGGCTACTAATGTTCTCATTTGGATTTACAGCCATACTGCCATTTTTTGTGATGCCAATTTATGCCATTGTTATGCCAGTTTATCTCTGCGATTTTTTTTTTTTTTTTTTTTTTTTTTTTTTTTTTTTTTTTATTGCTCTTCACCCTACACCTATTGTGAGGTCCGCCCAGGACCACGGACACAGGGAGACTAAAGGCAAGCTGCCCACTCAGCAGGATCCTGAGAACCCACAAACCCTTTAACTACTGTACAGGGATCTTTAATTATTACAGGGTCCAGGAGATAGCTTTAATCCAGGGAAGAATGGTCATCAAGCAAGGTCAAAACCAGGAGGTAACAGAAAGGAGCAAAATCAGCAGGCAGAAGAGTTGTCTGGAAATCAGGCTAAGGTCAAAACCGGAGATGGCAGCAAGGTACAAAAACAGCAGGCAAGAGAATGGTGAGTGAACAGGCAGAGGTCAAACACAGGGAATAATGGTATGAGAGCAAGGTGTGAACCATCGTCGCAGCAGCAAAAATGCTAAAGCTATATCTGGCAAACGACAGCAGACCACTGAAGGTATAAAAAGGGAAAAAGGGTGTGGTGCTTTCCAATTGGCTGGAGTAGGAGTTGATACTTATTATTATTTATTATTATAGCGCCATTTAGGCGAGGGTATACATACAAAAATCATTAACAATACAAAACAGACTGGTACAGGAGGAGAGAGGACCCTGCCCGCTAGGGCTCACAGTCTACAGGAGGAGAGAGGACCCTGCCCGCAAGGGCTCACAGTCTACAGGAGGAGAGAGGACCCTGCCCGCAAGGGCTCACAGTCTACAGGAGGAGAGAGGACCCTGCCCGCAAGGGCTCACAGTCTACAGGAGGAGAGAGGACCCTGCCCGCAAGGGCTCACAGTCTACAGGGAATGGGTGAGGGTACAATAGGTGAGGACAGAACTGGTTGCGCAGTGGTGTACTGGACTTAGGGTTATTGTAGGTTCTAGGCTTCAGCTGGAAGTCACACACCACTACAGTCAGCCAGTGGTACTGCAAGTCCCAGCCATACCAAGCTTGGTGATTGGGCGGACACTGCGCCCATCAGAGCTACTGCCACTGACTCCTCCCCTGTCACCAGCAGCACCTACCGTGGGAATATGTCAGCGCCTGGTGACAGAATCAGTCGCTGCAGGAGACGTGGCACCTATCTTCTGTTTGCAATAAGACGTAGATAGCATACTCTCTAGCAGTACTTACATTACCTTTTCCTTTGTATTACGTGATTTGTTTTTACATCCTCTGGGCTCCCTTACTATCTCGCCACTTCTTCCTTTCTGTAGGTAAATTGCACTCGAATCTGCCCTCCGGTTCCTTAGGAACTATGTGAAGCACTTGACGGCAGTTCAGGCAGCATAGGTTGGAGAGAAAAAAAACAAATACAAAAACAGGGATATTGGACACCAAAAACAGCATAGGTTGAGGCCATTCTAGCCTTCCCACTAGGGACTGCGGGGTCCGAATGTCTAGTCTGTACCGGAATGGCGGCTGGGCCTTGAGCAGTTTCTTCAGTGTTTTATCATTCTCTCTCATGTGAGTTGATTACACAATCATACATTTTTAGTATTGACATTGCCTTGTAAATTTATTTGCTGCAAATATAATTTTTTTCCAAAAATTTGGCAAAGCTGGTAAATTTCCATTTCAAATGAGCCATCCAACTCTATTCGGGACTTGAATACAAAATTTGGAGCAGCCCCCCCACCCGCCCCTCCAACTATCATACATAATTGTAGTACTGACCACCTATTAAGAAAAAGATGGACCTTTCGGGCTTTAGGTAATGAAATGAATATGACTGCAACCCGTGTTCCCTACTGGCTATACTCCTGTTCCGGTGGAGTGAAACATTCCCATGGCTATATTTTCTTCTGAGCCAAAACCTTTAAAACCAAATGGTTTTCTGACATTTTAAAGAGTTTCACATTTGCTCAAGATTTGGTCTCGCAAAAAATATATTGTATATATGTTCTAGTAGCGCATTACAATACCGTAATCTCAATACTATACCATCAAGAGTGAGGCTATGAACATGTTACTGTACATGAATGAATAGGCCTATTCCTATAAGCAGCCTATATCCTGATATTCCGCTCATATTGTATGTGTTATGTGAAAATATAAAACTAGGCATTTACAATCTTGGAATTGAGCTGTAACAGATGGCACTTTCTTCTCACTTCCTTTCTGGCTGCTAAAATGATAGCTCCTGGATTTTCCAGACCCCGACAATGACTATTGCGGCATAAATAGATTTGTGTATATACAGAAGGAAGGGGTTTTTTTTTATATTATTCCTCGGTGCACTCCAGACCTGTAAATTGCTTCTACATCTTGGGGCAAGCTGAAGTCAATGATTTTCAACATATATTCCTAGAAGAGGAAGCTGTCAAAACGAGAAATTTCTTTACCTTCCTTTAGTTCTGCACTAGTTCCCAGACACCAAATGAAAAATACTAGGAAAGGCCTTCAAATATTGGTGGCAACACATAAAATTATTCCCATCGGCCCTGGCAGTATATTACCATCAATAAAATATCGGGGTTGGGGAAGGGAGGAATAAAAAAGGAGATTGTGGAGCCCCTGAGGCTCGGGTCACCAAAGGGTACTGCGCCTCAATTAAGGTGTGGTATCTATCGCAGGTAAGGGGGGGGTTAATCACCGGTGTTCCACATTCACACACTACATACAGGTTAGGAGCCTTCCCACAGAGTGGGTTGGCTCAGGGTAAGCAAGGGGGTTGGCCAAATGAACATGGACTTCCCGGTCACTGTAGCCAGCCACCTGGGAGAGCGGGTTCCACTTGGGGTAGAAATAGACACAACACACGCACATCAGAGGAGACAGACACGTTAGGACCATAGTTCTGGCGGCAAGACATATCTGGAGAACTTGGACTTTACTGGGCCCGGGGGCTTGGAGCGGGAGCTCAACCAGGGCATCTAACTGCGGAGGTGGACACCCTAGAAATAGGGCTCTCACTCCCTCTCTCTCCAAACACCAGTGGTGACCCCTTACCGGATCTGGGATTGAGTGGAGCCCATCACGGCAGTGACCAGTGAGACTGGGCTGGCTAGTGAAGTTGTGAGTAAAAACTACACCCTGAACCCACAGAGACTGTGTTGGCTCATCTTAGCTTAGGCACCAATGGCCGTTCCAACCCTCATCTTCCACACGGGGCCCGCTCCGCCTGTGGGGAGCGATACCATCCCGGCTGCCATAACACCTGCCCCGGAGAGGAACCCTGCAGTGGCGGCTACCCTTTGGCCGCACAGCACAGGTGGCGTCACGTCAAACTTTCCCCAATTACTCCACTTTCCCCACCGTTTACTGCACGCCTCGGGGCAACGGAACCGGGCAAGGCCACCCTGTGACAATGCCTGACCCGACCCGAAAAGGCCTAGCGACAAGTAGGTTAACCACCTGCCACATGGGTCGCTACAATACCACCGACAGTCATGGTTGAAAATTGTTTGCCCCCTTGAAATTGTTCAAGAATATCAAGTATTTCATCCAGAAAATTATTGCAATTATACATCTTTCTTTATACACATGTTTATTTTCTTTTGCGTGTACTGGAACAACAAAAAATACAGAGAAAAAAAAGGTAAATGGGACATAATCTTACTCAAAACTACCAACATGATCCTGACAAAATTGTTAGCACTTTTCGAAAATTGTGGGTAAATAAATTTTTCAATCATGTGATGCTCATTCATATCTGGCAAGGTATAGGTGTGGGCAATATGAAAATCACACCTAAAATCAGTTAAAAAGGGAGACATTGATTCAATATTTGCATTGTTTGTCTGTGTGGGCCACCCTAAGCATGGAGAACAGAAAGAGGAGAAGAGAAATGTCTGAGGACTTGAGAACAAAAATTGTTGAAAAATATCAACAATTTCAAGGTTACAAACCCATCTCCAGAGATCTTGATGTTCCTTTTATCTACAGTGCACAACATAATTAAGAAGTTTCCAACCCATGGCACTGTATCTAATCTCCCTAAACGTGGATGGCAGAGAAAAATTGAGTAAAGGTTACAACACGGGATAGTCCGGATGGTGGATAAGCAGCCTCAATCAAGTTCCAAAGAAATTTAAGCTGTCCTGCAGATTGAAGGTGCATCAGTGTCAGCGCAAACTATCTATCCACACTTGAATGAACTGCTGGCAGGAGACCCAGGAGGACCACACCGCTGACACAGATGCATAAAAAAGTTAGACTGCAGTTTGCCAAAATGTATGTAAGTCAAAACCATTCTGAAAAAGCATCTTGTGGACAGATGAGATCAAGATAGAGCTTTTTGGTAAAGCACATCATTCTACTGGTCACCCAAAAAAAGGAATGAGGCCTACAAAGAAAAGAACACTGTACCTAGAGTAACATATGGTGGAGGCTCAAAGATGTTAGGGGGCTATTTTGCTACCTCTGGTACTGGGTGCCTTGACTGTGTGCAAGGCATCATCAAATCTGAAGATTACGAAAGGATTTTGGGTCACTATGTAGTGTTCAGTGTCAAAAAGCTGGGTTTGTGTCCAAATCATGGGTATTCCAGCAGGACAATGACCCCAAACATACTTCAAGAAGCCCCCAGAAATGGAAGGAAACAAAGCCCTGTCCAGTTCTGAAGTGGCAGCAATGAGCCAAGATCTAAATTCTATTGACAACTTCGGGCCAAATGAGTTAACAGGAAGTGACACTGCAGCTGCGCTCACTTCCTGTTGATTGCTCTTTTGGTCCAAAGGCAGAGAGACAGAAGTTGGAGCTGATTGGACACGGAGCTCGCATGATGTCACAAACCTGCTGGAAGGGCTACAAAACAGGAGGTGAATATAGGCTTTATTATTTCACCTAGGGGAAACGTGGAATCAGAAGGGGTTGTCCTAGTAGTGGACAACCCCTTTAAGATCTATGATATGTGATGTGGTGTACAGTAATGTGCAAATGATGATTTTTAATGTGAAGCCTTCACTCTGTCATTGAGAATAAGGACTTATAATTATTATATCAGAAATAATTTCTAGATTTCTGTGGCTGGTAAAGTGCTTGATTATAAGAATTATGGCACAAAGAAATCTTAGATGATTTGTAGAAAAAAAAACCTTTTTAATTATTAATCATTGATTAGCTGAAACATTCTTACACTAAGAAAACGTCTTGCAACAAAGACCTGGTAATTAGTAGAAGACTGATCTAACTATTAACCTCAACATTCCCAACCAGGTTTCATACTTTAATGTATATTAATTTCTCAAAATTTAATGTGACCCTCGACCTTGGGGCTGAAGAGTGGCTATATAGTGACTATATGCACCATTCCATGTACAGTTACCCGACCTGGTGCCTTCCATTTGCCTCCCGCTTCCTCCTCTGCTCAGATTGGCGCTTCTTTCCCTCTGCTTCAAAAATGGCAGCCATTATGGCATAGGGAGTGTAGTGGGATGTCGAAACCTTGCCTCCCCTGCCTTTTCTATCCCATTTTAGTAGCAGTAGGAACAGAATGCTGTTTTGGGCAGAGAAACCAGCGGGAAACAAATGAAGGGTATTGGGTAGGGTAACTACTAGTGATGAGCAGGCACTACCATGCTTGGGTGCTCAGTACTCGTAACTAGTGATGAACGGGCACTACCATGCTCGGGTGCTCTGTACACGTAACTAGTGATGAGCAGGCACTACCATGCTCGGGTGCTCTGTACACGTAACTAGTGATGAGCAGGAACTACCATGCTCGGGTGCTCTGTATTCGTAACTAGTGATGAGCGGGCACTACCATGCTTAGGTGCTCAGTACATGTAACTAGTGATGAACGGGCACTACCATGCTCGGGTGCTCTGTACACGTAACTAGTGATGAGCAGGCACTACCATGCTCGGGTGCTCTGTACACGTAACTAGTGATGAGCAGGCACTACCATGCTCGGGTGCTCTGTACACGTAACTAGTGATGAGCAGGAACTACCATGCTCGGGTGCTCTGTATTCGTAACTAGTGATGAGCGGGCACTACCATGCTTGGGTGCTCAGTACACGTAACTAGTGATGAACGGGCACTACCATGCTCGGGTGCTCTGTACACGTAACTAGTGATGAGCAGGCACTACCATGCTCGGGTGCTTTGTACACGTAACTAGTGATGAGCAGGAACTACCATGCTCGGGTGCTCTGTATTCGTAACTAGTGATGAGCGGGCACTACCATGCTTAGGTGCTCAGTACACGTAACTAGTGATGAGTGGGAACTACCATGCTCGGGTGCTCTGTACTCGTAACTAGTGATGAGCGAGCACTACCATGCTTAGGTGCTCAGTACACGTAACTAGTGATGAGCGGGCACGACCATGCTCGGGTGCTCAGTACTCGTAACTAGTGATGAGTGGGCACTACCATGCTCAGGTGCTCAGTACTCGTAACTAGTGATGAGTGGGCACTACCATGTTCAGGTGCTTAGTACTTGTAACTAGTGATGAGCGGACACTACCATGCTCGGGTGCTCAGTACTCGTAACTGGTGATGAGCGGGCACTATCATGCTCGGGTGCTCGGTACTTGTAACTAGTGATGAGCGGGCACTACCGTGCTCGGGTGCTTGGTCCTTGTAACTAGTGATGAGCGAGCACTACCATGCTCAGGTGCTTTGTAGTCATAACTAGTGATGAGCAAGCAAAATTGGCACCTTTCTCAAGGTAAAAGATAAATCATGTTTTTAGATCTTGAGAGAGGAGCCATTCTGTTAAAAAACATAACTTTGACAATTTGGATGTATGCCGTAGTGTCTTTATCATATCATAGGTAGAGGTGAGCGCACCCATGGAAGTTCGGTTCAACGCGATCAGCTGAAGTTTTAATCAAGACCAGTTTGGCACCTGAATTTGACCCAAACCCCAATGGAAGTGACTATTTGGGCAGTTCAGGTTTCCAACCAGATGTAGCCGGCTATAAACATCACTTCTGGGGGCGGGTGGGCAGGATATTTACTTTTGTTTGGTGGACACTACATCCGATCACACTATTACCCCAGTGCGAGCCGTTCATACACTGCAAATGTGGCGCCCCTGAGGCTCTGGTCACCACAGGGTACTGTGCTACAATTAAGGTGCGGTATTCATCTCAGGTAAGGGGGGGATAATCACCGGTGTTCCACTTACTCACACTACATACAGCTCAGGAGCCTTCATACGGGGTGGGATGGCTCAGGGTAGGCAGGGGGGTGGCCATACGATCATGGGACTTCCCAGTCACTGAAGCCAGCCACCTGGGGGGAGCGGGTTCCACTTGGGGTAGAAATAGGCGCAACACACTGACATCAAAAACAGACTCGTCAGGACTATAGTTCTGGGAAGACATCTCTGGAAAGCTTTGACTTTACTGGGCCCAGGGCTTGGAGCGGGAGCTCAGCCAGGGTACCTGTCGCGGGCGGGGAGGAGGGTGTCAGTACACCGCGCTCACCCCTTCTGCTCGGGTCAGGCGACCGTCGCTGCTCAGTGGTGGCTCGAGCTGTGGGCCGGATCCCGGGGGTTCTCGAGCGGCACTCCTCGCCCGTGAGTGAAAGGGGGTTGTTGGGTGTGGGGATTGTTTATTGTCCGTGACGCCACCCACGGTTGTGGTGATTTCACCACCGCTGCTCGGTGCGGGGATCCCGGGGATGGTGATGCGGAGCAGCCAGGTGTTGTGTTGCCCCTCCGTGGGTAGGGGTTGGTGATCCCGGGGCCCGGTGATGGCTTGGGAGGTGCAGGGCCTGGTGGGCGCAGGGACGCGGGGGCAGCGCTGTGCCTTGCGGCACTGTGGTACTCACTCAGCCTGAGACGTTGACACAGTTTGTACGGTAAACCAAACGGCTGGTAAGACGGTCCCACGGACGGCTGCGATTGCTCTCCCAGTAGGTGACGGTGATGTCCCTCTTCCTTGCACCTTTGTGTACTTGTTGGTTGCGATGGGTCCCCACCGGTAACCCGCTCCTCGGCTTCAAGCTGGGCCGAAGGAGCTCTACACTTTGCCCGCAGGCGCTGGCCCTCAGAAACTGGTGCCCTGGCGGTGGCGGTGTCTCTGTTGTACAGGTTGGGCTGTTGCCTTTACTCGGGACTTGGTTGTTGGGGGATCTACGTCCCCTTCACTGACGGATTCGGCAAATTTGGCGACTCCTAGCCTTGCCGGGGTCCGAGAGGCCCCTGCCCTGGTGCTGACTGTCCTTCGGAACACTGCTCCAGACCGCCGGGCACACAGCCTACGGGGTCCTTCCAGGAACTTCCAAACGGTCCCCCTCCAGACAGTCACCGCCGTTGCTGACCTTGCTGACCTATCCTGCACACAGCTGGACTACTTCAGGCTTTTCTCTCTGTCACCACTCTTGCTTTCCTCCTTTTCTACTTTACTTCCTTCACTTTCACTTAGCTGTTTACTTTAGCCCTGTCTGGGCTACTCCTCCACTCCTTCCACTTCCTCCTCACTCTCTCTCTCCTCACTAACTGCCTGGTACTTCCTGCCTCCAGAGCTGTGATCTCCTCGGTGGGCGGAGCCAACCGCCTGGCCCACCCCCTGGTGTGAATCATCAGCCTCTGGAGGAAGGCAACAAGGATTTTTGGTTCAGCTTAGTTGTTCCTAACTGGGATGTAGGGTGTGATGGTGTGTGTGACCTGTGTCCCCTGGCTTGCCCAGGGCGACACATACCTAACTGTGGAAGGGGACACCATAGAAAAAGGACTCTCACTCCTTCTCTCAAACACCGGTGGTGACCCGTTACCAGATCTGGGATTGACCGGAGCCCATCACTGCAGTGACCAGTGTGACTGGGCTGGCAGCTGAAGTTGTGAGTAAACTACACCCTGAACCTGCAGAGACTGTGTTTTCTCATCCTTACCGGCGCCGCCGCCCAACGCTTAAGTGCCAGCGGCCATTATAAAACTCATCATTCACCCGTTGCCCGCACCTCTTGTGGGGAGCGACACCCTCTCAGCTGCCATAACACCTGCCCCGGGGAGGAACCCGGCAAAAGGCGGCTACACCCTGGCCGCATACCACAGGTGGTGTCACAACAAACTCTCCCAAATACCCCGCTTCCCCCACCATTTACTGTTTGCCTCAGGGCAAACGGAACCAATCTAGGCCACCCATGGCATCGCCTGACCCGACCCGAAACAGCCTGGAAACGAGTAGGTTAACCACCTTCCCCGTGGGGCGCTACACATGTGGCTCAAACAGGGCTGAGCACCGAGCATATCCGAGCACAGCGATGCTCGCCCGAGTGGTGTTCATACGTAAAGCTCCCGAACTCCAAATCTGAACTCTGTTTTATTTGTAAAGTCTGTTTGGTACGAACACCAAATCTCGGGTTTGCTCATCTCTAGTCATGGGGGTTTTTTCAACAGGACTGTCTTTGAGGCTGTAATGTTGGTTTTCCATTGTGAAATGTAATTTATATTAAACTAAGTTGTCCTCTTTATAACATGATTTATTGTGATCTATAGCATTGATGCTTCATGGGAGCAGAACGAAAGCATTTTCCTCCTTTCACAGTATACCCACTGGTCAATGTGAAGTGAGCGATGTTCGGATTTTGACCTGAAGTTGTCTTTTCGTTCCGAGATTCTCAGATGTAATGAGAAGTGTGTAAGTGAACGACACCTGTGGGACGTATAACCTACTTTCTCTCTGACTTCAGAACATAATTAGGCTAATGTTGTCCAGAGATGAAACATGATTTCTTCTGCAGGCCCTCAGTGATCTACATACTCTCTGGACATTATTTTACTTAATAGTGCAGGTCGACGTGTGGGATTGTTCATCCTCGGATTCCACTTAATACTGTTAATTTAGCTTCCTCTTCCTGACTTGAAATCCATCTACTTGTTCCCAGAATAAAGGACATTTTTTAACGAGGCTGTATCATTAGAAAATGACCTACTGCTTAAATCAAGTTTTTGGATAAGGCCTCATTCACACATTAATATTTTTGATCAGAATTTGCCAAAACCAGGAGTGTCTACAAAACACAGAACAGGCGCCAATCTTGGAATTACAATTTTTCTCTGAAAGTTCCACTCCTGTCTTTGAGATACCGTATTTTTCGGCTTATAAGACGCACCAGATTATAAGACGCACCCCAAATTTAGAGCAGAAAACGATGGAAAAAAAAGGGGGCCATTTTATAATCTGGTGATGTCTTACTGGAGGGGGTGGCAGCAATGGTGGAGCGGGGTCACTGGAGGCAGGGGCGGCGGGTGTCCCAGATTCTGTCCCACAAACTGTCAGCTGTGCTTGTGCCGCTGTGCCGGGGCTGCGACGGCAGCTGCGGGTGGTGAGGGCTTCATAGAAATGGCGCCCAGAGTCAGTGCATGCACAGATTTACCTCTCAGCTCAATGGCTGAGATCTCCTCTGCGCAAGCGCCACCTCCGGGTGCCATTTTCCTTAAGTACTTGGTGGGAGATCAATGGGTCGGAGGCGGTGCATGCGCAGATGAGATCTTGTACTGAGAGCTGAGAGCTCCGGGCACCATTTATTTGAAGTCCTCACCACCCATCCAGCAGCGTCAGCTCAGCCACCGCCGCCCCAGCACCAACCGCACCAGCTGCCTCAGATGCCGCACATCCCCTGCTCAGCCGCCACAGCATTCCCCCAGCCTCCTGCAACCCCAGTCCACCATCCCCAGTAAGCTACATTCAGATTATAAAACGCACCCCTCACCTTCTTCCCAAATTTTATAATCCGAAAAATATGGTACAAACACTAAATAATGCAAAAATACTGATGTATAAATGAAGCCTTAAAAGCTTTCAAAAAAGGGAAAGCTTTAAATTTCCCACTGGTTACTGCGATGTCATTGTCATGGTCGTCTCTCTTGGAGATTAGTGACAGGCTCAGGTTCAGAGTTTCTTTTGTACAATCTGAGACTATATACATTAAATGTGTTTTTTTTATTTGGCATACACTGGATTAGTTTCAGTTTTTTTCCTTGCCAGCAGCAAGCTCATTGCCTCTTCTCAGGTGCATCCGTTGATGATCAAACCCGACCTAGATAAATACCCTCTGCTCCCAACAGAGGGCGCCAGTTACTCATAATTAATTCTGGAGCATGAAGGAAATGTTCTCTGCTGCTGTTTGGTGTTGAAGTTACCCCATTATTTAGTTACTTTCTCCTTACCTTATTTACCTCCTCTTCACCTTTTTTGTAGTCCCCCTGGTGTTTTTCTGGTGTGTGTGTGTGTAAGTTTGTTGTCCCTCCTGATTGCATTATTTGTCTGTGGGATTTTGTAATTACTGTCCCGTCTCATTCCGTGGGTGGTGGGTGCGAAGGGAATTATATCAGGGCCTGGACAGTAGATAGGGACATGCTGGTGGCTCAGACCTCACTACCATCTAGTCTACCTTTGGGTTGAGGGAAAGTTCAGGGTGCATTTAGTCCTATAGCCAGTGCAGGGGTTCCCACCCATCCAGTCAGCCCCAGGCTGTCCAGCATGGCAATCACAGCTCTCCTGCTCCTTCTCCCTACACAGTGGTCTGTGCACACGCTCATTAGATGTGTCAATACAAAAGATGGTAGAAAAACTATAGGTGAACTAAAGTGGGCAAGACCATCAGGTGATACCTTTCTGTGTTTAAGGAAAGTAAAAAGAAGACATTCCTATAATTGCCTGAACATATCAGCTGTTGCTGCCCCCGTGGCCGGAAGGAGAATTTTTCCAGAAAAGTTGACCCATTTGGATGATAAAATGATTTATGCGCTGCTGTAATGAGAAATCCTCAGGACCTAGATGAGTTGAATGATTTTAGGTCTATACGTTTTAACGCTGGACTAGAGGGTCAATTGTCCATTGTGGTTAATGTACATGTGCATTTCCTGAAACCAACAGAATGTTAGAGTCTAAAATAACCCCAGTGGCCAGAGTGAAAATTGCAAGATTTCTTTTTTTTTTTTAGTTTTTTTTTTATTACAGATTGTTAGTTGAACAATGAAAATAAAATGTTTTAAAAATAAAAAAAATGCACATTTAGCATAAAAGCTGCTGTAAATGATTCATTTTCTGATGACGCATTTGCTCTACAGAGTCACTAAAATGTAGAAAATCTAGTAATATATGATGACCTGGAGCATAAGATAATGATCCGCTATCTCTGGGCCGTCCCATAGACAATGTGTGGAGCACAGGAGCACAGGAGCACATGCTCAGCCTCTGCTTCAATCAGACCAGGTTGCAGCGCCGCCACAGGTGAGAGGAGGCATTACACCGTTCTTAATAAAATCAATCTAGATTCACCATAGCAAAGGATTTATTCTAAGAAATGAGTCTTGAATGAACGACTCCTATTCTGTAAAATTCCCTAATAAAGTATTAGAAGATATTAAAAATTGGGAATGTAAACCAGACCCTGTCCTTTTCCGCTCCGCAACTAAGCACATACAGCCTTCGGCAGCACCAGAAACAGCTGATTCTGGGCGGTGGTCTTGTGTCGCACCCCCACTGATCTACCATTGATGACTTGACAACCCCTTTAAGTACAGGTCTCACTTCAGTGGAGAAACGATAATCGCTGATACTTGTACCAGAGAGAGATGCAATATATGACAATGTGCAACTTCCGACTGAGCTCCACGTCACAAGCAGTCAAGGAAGTAATTCATTAAGTGAATACAGTTTTGTATTGTGCACATAATTATATGTTATTAGCCTTTATTGTGTGATGAATGTTTGTAGTCCACTCTCGCCGATGAAAATAATTAGCGTGCACAAGATTTCCATGGCCTTATGAATAAGAAAATACTATTCTTACTAATGCAATATACCTAAGTAAAAATAATAATCATATTTTTTTATTATTTGTATCTACTTATATATTCAAAACAAATCGGGATGTGTGTCTGTTTAAAAATGTGTGTGTGTGTATATAGAGTATATAGTTCATTTATATTATACACATACTGGAGATCAAAATTAGAGAACAATGTATGATCACTTGCTTTTTTCAGAAATAATGTAATCTACATTGATGAACATGTGAAGGTTTCTTGTAAGGGGTGCCAGTAGAACAGGGTTTTACAAAAGATCCAGAGTTTATCACCATAAAACCTTTATTTTGGCCAAAACGTGATGATAATAATTGTTGCACAGCTTCTAGCTTCCCAGGTGCAGAATAAAGTTCACAGAGCAGATTACATGGGATAACAAGCGCTTTACTCCTTGAAACATGAGGTAATGATAAGCACTAGTGGTGTGTCGGTCGCAAACAATCCAGCACAAAGATCCGGCTCCCTGCAGTGACTGACAGGAGCCGGATCACTAGTGTGAGCAAATAAAATCTCTAAACGGCTCTTTTCGCCGCTGAAACCACGCCCACCCACGGCTAAACTTTGCCTACTCAACAATCTAATTGGTTGCGTGTAAGTGGGCGGGGTTAGCCACAGGTGGGCGGGGCTTTGGCGGTGTCACTATAATCTTAAATATGTGTTGACCTGGGGTGAACACAAATTAAATAATGAGCCGAGATTGAGCTGAAAGATCCGGCTCTTTTTGGTGAGCGGAGCCATGGGAACTGGATCACCAAAAAGAACCGGACTGCCCATCACTAATAAGCACAGTCATACAGCATTGTATCAGGAAGTGAAAGCGAAACCAGAAAGAACAAGAGACTCTTTTACAATAGAGTAAGGAAACTTTGCACAACATCGCCATCTACTGTTAGATCAGCATAAAGTCCTCCTTCACACAGTCAAAAGAAGTCCTCATCTGTTGCATATGAATTCAAGAAAGGGGTTGTCCAGCACCAACTGATTTGACTTTTTAATCCACGTCAGACTTCTAAGAAGTCTAACGTGGATTAAAAAGTCAAACCGGGTGGTGCTAGACAACCCCTTTCTTGAATTCTGTTGGAACCACTACTCAGGAGCCGGCCTGTTGTTTGTCCGTGCACTGATCTATCTTAATGGACTTTGAATGGGTGAGCTGAATCCCCCCTCTTTTTCCTCCTTGTAATCTGTTGCATATACCAACAATAATTAGAGAACAGCAATGACTGCAGCACACAGAAAGATTATAACTAAATTTACTTAAGGTAAGTCACAAATCAGTAGGACGTGTAGCGGCCATCACTGTGAATGACTTCAGCACATCTTCGGCCACAGGATGTCACTAGTCTTTCACACTGCTCTGGTGGGATTTTGGCCTACTCTTCTTCCAGTCTCTTCCACAGTTCTTTGACCATAACTTTGTCACCAAGGGTTTTCCAGAGATTTTCTATTGGGTTTAGATCAGGATTCTGGGCGGCCATTTCATTGTTTCAATATTTTCTGTTTCAAGGAACTGCTTTCCCCAATTTGCTGTGTGACAGAGGACATTGTCCTGCATAAAAACTGCTCTCTGACTGAGAGATGAACTAAGGAACCACGTGTTGTTGTAGAAGGATCTGATCCACACTTTCCCTCACTCTTCCATGTAGCTGTATGAGAGGTCTATGTCCTGCTGCAGAAAACATATCCCAAATCATGACACTTCCTCCACCACCTTTCACTGACTTCTTAACACACTTGGGTTCAGTCTGTCCCCAGTTTGTCAACAAACATAATGTTTCCCATCAGACCCAAATAAATTAAACTTGCTTTCATCGCTACAAGGAACTGTTGACCACTTGTCCTCTGTCCACACAACATGCTCCACACCAAAGGAGGAGTGAGTGAGTCTAGCCTTTTGATTCTCTCTGCTATTGAGAGGTTTGGTCACTGCAGAGTGGTCTTTCAGTCCAAATGCTCTTAAACGTTGTGACACTGTATGATGAGACAGATCCTTACCCTGTTCAGTGCTAAACTGCCGAGCAATTCCAGCTGCATTGTTGAAACAATTACCCATGGACATTCTCCACATTATCCTGACCTGTCATTTCTTGCATTTGTCTTTCGAGAGCGACCAGCCTTCTTGGGTGACATGTAAGTGTTTGTGATGTTGTACAGAAGCAATATTCTCGAAATCAGATTTGGAATGACCAACTTCTCCTGCTATGGCTGATAGGGTCACTCCTGTGGCCTTCATCTGGACAAACCGCTGCCGAAGGATTTCAGTCACTTTGGAATGGTAAAGTCAGTGCAAACTGGAAAGTTAGGCTGCCAATTAGGCCCCCTTCACACGCACGTGAAAAAAACGAACCATTTTTTCACGGACGTATTAAAGGGGTGGTTTGCTCCCCGTGTGCTGTGTTTGTGGCACATGCGTGTTCTCCGTGTGTTTATATGTAATAACACACAGAGGACGGAAAGTTCCGCCTTACCTGATTCTTCCGGAGCTGTCTGTGGTGCTGAATAACAGTGTCCGGCACAGGCCACGCCCCGCTGATGCTGCTTCCGGCCCCCAGTGAAGAACATGTGGTGTTCACATACACTGGGGGTCGGATGCAGGTGACAGCCGTGGCAGAGACTGCAAAGCTGGTGGAGGTGAGTATGTGTTTTTTTTTTTTTTTTTTATTTTTACAAGGACACGTGTGTTTCGCAGGCACGTGTCACGTGGGCCCGCATCCACACTATATCCGTGTGGTACGTGTGCGGGCCGCGTGACACCCCTGCTGCCGGAGAAAAACGGACATGTCTCCGTATGGAGCACACGGGCTCACGTCTGCTCCACACGGAGGCACGGGACAGTGGCTGAACACATGCGTGCACATAAACCCACTGATTTGCCCGTGTCTCCGGTACGTGATGGAGCGGACCTAGCACGTACCGGAGGCATGTGCGTGTGAAGGGGGCCTTACATAGTGTTTGTCCGATAATTAAGGAAATTAGCACTAGGTGCCAGATTAACTAAATAACTTGCAGGTATGTATCTGAAAGTGTTCTCTAATTGTGATCAGTGTTCTTTTACATTTATCTCACTGACATTTTTATTATTTGCTTTACATTAAATTAAATTTATAAAATAAGCTTAAAATACCTTGAGTTTACTCATGTTAGGATATACTCACAAAGGACGACACAATGACCACAACATTTAGGAAATTGTGTGTTCTCTAATTCTGATCTCCAGTGTTTGTGTGTTTATACCCATTTTTGTACACACACACAAACAACAATTTGTTTTATAGATGTATATTGTACTTTTTTTTTAAGTTATATATTTTTTTATTGCAGATTTTCCTTTAGTTCAGGTCTAAGTCGACAATAAGAATTAAATGCAAAAATATATACACATTTTTAAGAGAAGCCAAGTTTCCCACATCCAGCAGTGTTTTATATCATTCCTCTATGACCAGGCTAGTTTTAGTTTTTGGGGTTTTTTTTTCTTTTGTTTCTTACAAGACCCATAACTATATTTTTTTTGTAGCTCTAGTTTTAGTTTGGAATGACACTATTCAATTTACATTTCATAATATGTCAAAAATCTAAAAGATTTGTGTGATGAAAAGATCGCCTTTTTGCCATTGTTTTTCATTTTTATGATGTTCGGAGTGTGGTAAAAATAATCTGGTGACATTATTCATGGGGCCAGTACTACGGTATTATGGAAATTACAAATTAGTATATTTTATTTTTTGGATGTTCTAAAAAAAAAAATTGGTTTGTGTCGCCATTTTTAAGACTCACATGTTGTTTGAAGCTTATCACATTGGCTCCTTTCCTACATATCTAAAGCGGACTTTACACACAGCGACATCGCTAGCGAGTGTACCCGCCCCCGTCGTTTGTGCGTCACGGGCAAATCACTGCACGTGGTGCACAACATCGTTAGGACCCGTCACATGGACTTACCTGCCTAGCGACGTTGCTGTGGCCGGCGAACCGCCTCCTTTCTAAGGGGGCGGTTCGTTCAGCGTCACAGCGGCGTCACTAAGCCGCCGCCCAATAGAAGCGGAGGGGCGGAGATGAGCGGGACGTAACATCCCGCCCTCTCCTTCCTTCCTCATTGCCGGCGGCTGCAGGTACGGTGTTGTTCCTCATTCCTGCGGTGTCACACATAGCGATGTGTGCTGCCGCAGGAACGACGAACAACCTGTGTCCTGCAACAACCAACAATTTTTTGAAAATGAACGATGTGTCAACGATGGGCGATTTGGTGAGTATTTTCCATCGTTAACGGCCGTTTGTTGGTGTCACACGCAACGACGTCGCTAACGATGCTGGATGTGCGTCACGGAATCCGTGACCCCAGCGATATATCGTTAGATACGTCGTTGCGTGTAACGGGGCATTTAGATGGTGGAATCTGTCCTCTCACGCCAACTATAGTTTATTGCTGTGTTGATCTGTGTATTGTTGTGTCCCAGTCCTGCTGGTGATTGTATTGCTGTGTGCTTGGAGTTGTTGTGTAAATGTGCCATTGTTGCTTTCTCCCTGCTCTTATTTTCCTCCTAAGCTTTTATTGTATTCTACCTCTGTCTGTGTGTGCCGTGAAATAGAGTTTTGGTTTCCCCTGCTTGTCTATTTCTGTTGGCTGTATTTTTCCTGCCCTGTACCTCCCCATGGGTTGGGGGGGTGTAAGATTGGGGCTAGTCAGGAGTGGGTCTAGGAAATGGGCTCAGACATCCTCACCTTCAGAGATAATTCTGAGATCAAGGATATGTAGGGTCACCTAGCCTGAGGGCCAGTCTAGGAGCCTCTATCCCTTGCCCTCTCCCTAGTAGGATATTGGTTAGCTAAGTGAGTGGAGGTCTACGAAGTTCTGCTTTTTCTGAAGGAAAGGGGCAAGCAGGAGAAGGAGACTTTCAGGCCAGGCAGCCGTTCCCTATTAAGGCTTAATCCCCCCCCCCCCAAGGAGTGAAGCAGTCTTTTTAGTATGCAAATCAAAAGGGTCCATGGAGCCTCTGTTAGGAGTCTCAACACGGAAAACAGCCAGATATCCCTCTGGGAAGAAGGACCTAGCCAAGGAGTGGCTCTTTTAGGAGACCACCATAACCACCATATTAAGTACCCCCTTTAGTCAATATCCAGCTCTTGACGAGTTTAAAGATATGACAAGGCCAGGTATCCATCCACAGACAGCTGTTCCAGGGTATTGCCCCTCATCAGTGTGGAGTAGCATTTTGGCCAGGTGGGAGCAATGCCTAGCAGACCAGCAAGACAAAACAAAAACTGATCTCGGGGAGAACAGCCAGAGAGAACACTGCCGGCAGCCAGCGAAGGCGCTCAACACAGTGAAATACAATGTACATTGCCCCCGGCAGTCTTTTTACAGGAGATAGCCACCCATTATGTCAATGTTGATCCTTTAACAAACTTTGGCACATTACTTAGGGTTGAGACGTCTACAAAAGGAAATTAATCTGTAGTCACCTGTTTCTGGGTTCTTGACACTCATCAGTGCAAAGTAGGATATTGGTTAGCTGAGTGAGTGGCATTTGATGGAGATCTACAAAGTTATGTTTTTTCTGAAGGAACGGGACAAGCCAGAGTAAGGAGACTTTGGGGCCAGGCAACGCTACCCCAGAAAGGCGTAATTTACGTACATACCCCCCCCATATGGAATAAAGCAGACTTCTCCAAAAGGAAATCTATTAATCTGTTGTCAGCTGTTTCAGGGTTCTTGCCCCTCATCACTGCAGAGTAAGATATCGGTTGGCTGAGTGAGTGGCATTTGACGGAGATCTACAAAGTTATGTTTTTTTCTGAAGGAACGAGACAAGTTGGAGTAAGGAGACTTTGGGGCCAGGCAGTGCTACCCCAAAAAGGCGTAATTTGCATACTCCACCCCGCCCCCCCAAGAGGAAAAAGCAGTCTTTCTAGTGCTACCCACAGGAGGTAGCCACCCTGTATGTCAATGTTGATCCTTTAACGAGCTTTGCCACATTACTTAGGGTAGAGTCTTCTTCAAAAGGAAACCTATTCATCTGTGAGTCGGCTGTTTCAGGGTTCTTGCCCCTCATCAGTGCAGAGTAAGATATTGGTTGGTTGAGTGAGAGGCTTTGGTGAGGTCTAGAGGGTAAAGTTTCATCTTGAGGAGTGCATAGAGCTGTCATATATTTGGTGGCTATGAAGAACATATTCCCATTAGATCCAGTCCACCGTTGGCTTTACAAACTTATGTCCACATCTCAGGCTCTCGGGTACACTCACAAATGGTCCATATCCATTTTATAAAACTGATTTAATGGAAACAAATCTAAAACTTGATGCTTACATTCTTCTCCGTGTGTATTCTTGATCTTAGAGCACAATCTTCCCGTAAATGAGAATCTTATAGATTGTCTGTCTGTCTGGAGAAGCATTCGTAGCTTGAAAGCTATCAATTTCTATAAACCATTGATTCATAAAATTATACGCCAAAGGACATGTTTAATGTGACGTTACACACATAATCAATAACATTACACAGAAACAAAGGTCAACCTGAATTTGCAGCAGTCAACGTGTTTTATCTGAACCTTCCGATGTTCCCTGGAGCAAGAACAACTCTGAATCAAACATACAAGAATTACTAACATATTTCTACAAATCTTACAATGAAAAATGGGAAAACATTGGAGGCTAATCGAAGTTAGAATTTTTTTTGTTAATTAAAGGAGTTTCTGAACTTCATGAATTTTGATTTATTGTTTATTTTTACAAATAACTTACCATTATATGAAAGAACAAAAGAGTATTCCATACTGTATCTGTAGCACCCAGGAGGCAGGGGGTTCAGGTCTGGTCTCGTACCTGTTACTCGTCACCGGGCCGGTGTGGAGGTGTAGGATGTCGCAGTGGCCTACCCGGCTTCGTGTCCCGAGGTGTCCACAATAAAAGGGGATAGGAGGTGGATATTGGGAGTTGTCTTTCCGTGATGCCACCTGTGGTATGTGGCCAGGGATTAGCCGCCCCTGCGGGTGATGTCCTCTGGGGCGGATGGGGATGTCGCAGCTAAGATGGTTCTGTTCCCCACAGGCGGAGCGGGCCCCAGGGAGATGATGGAGGTAGTAGTGGTGCGTTAGGGTGCAGGAATGAGGGCGCCGACAGTAACCAGACGACAGTTTGGTAGTTTCCCTTTACCTTTACTGTTAACAGGTTGTAGTCCCGAGGTTACCGTGGTCCAGTCAGCCTGGTAGCAGGGGGGAATGTCTCTTTGCCAAGTACATTGGAGGCCTTCCTTTATGCACTTTGGATGTCGGATTCCTGTGGCTTGAAGCTACTTGGGGACCCCGGTTCTTGGTTGCTTAGTGCTATGTTCCTCTCTGACAGGCACCAAGAGCCGGATATGGGGCCCGTATGTTCCTCTGCGGCCCCGGGCTCTATTTTGCTACTTCGCCTTAGGGCTTTGTTGGTCGGCCAGGAAACATGGAATCTCCTGCCCTCCGTATTTTACTACTGAGCCTTTGGTACCCAGTAATCTAGGACTCCGGTGTCCTGTACAATGCGCTCAGTCCTGGAGAGCATGCAGACAGCTCTCTTACAGCGACCGGTCACTTTCCTCTCCTCCAGGGTTCTTGGGTTCCTCTTCCTGTTCCTTTGACTAACCCCTTCCCATCCCAGAATGCACAGGGGAGGCTTGTCCCAACCAGGACTTGAGCTCCCCCTTCTGGTCTGAGTCAGGAAGTGTTGTGTGCAATGGTACCTGACATTGAGATCTTCCCCGCTGCTTCCAGGGATAGCACTGCTCACCAGATGCAGAGAACAATGCTACTGTGGCTCCCATGACCACTGGGGTGCCACAAATCAAACCCCCGTCCTACAATCCATTCTTGGGTTGGCATTCATTTACAGATGTTATGTCTCCCCTGGTAAGGTGGATCCTCAAAGGCATTGCTGTTTTGATGGAGCACAAACAGGTAATGTTGGGGCAGAAGTGACATCCAGATGGACCAACAGACGTTTTTGTGGCAGAATGAGGAGAGGAAAAGCAAACAAAAACCACTGGAGATGATTACACAGATAAGGGTAAGGCCACATGAGCATATGGCATCCAATGCGAGAGCATCGGATGCTATCTGCTAATGACCTTCTGCTCCAGCTGTGCTGCCAGCATGAGCCAAGTGCCATGCAACTGTGATCCAATCTTGCAATCAGATCACAGCTGCAGAGGAGAGGAAGAGAGTGATCTGTCCAGCTCCTCCATCATCAGCCTGTGCGTATATCACACTACACTTGAATGTCATCCGAATGCATTCTAATGCTTCACTCGCACCCATAGACTTGTATGGGTGCGAGTGACACGTCTCTTGCTGACATTCGCAGCATGCTGCAATTGTTTTATCGGTCCAATTAGGGCTGAGAAAAAAAATTGCAGATGGGAAAGGCCCTATAGAGTAACATTGGTCCAAGTGGAATGCAATTTTTTTATTGCATTCCACCCGTCTGATTTTACTCACTGTGTGTCCAAGGCCTATGAGAGAAAGTAACAGAATTGTAGTCCACCATTAAGTTAGGCTGGTTGTACATCTCCGGTATTTTGCCGGAAGCCGGATCAGGCACAAATGCAGTACAGTTACATTCATTTACAATGGAAGCGCGACACCATGCAGACACATGCGGTTGTGTATGAAGCATGTGTCCGCATGGTGTCGCGCTTCCATTGTAAATGAATGTAACTGTACTGCATGTGTGCCGGATCTGGCTTCCGGCAAAATACCGGAGATGTGAAACCAGCCTTAAGTAATCAGTGGAGTAGAGCTGAGTTGCAAAATGATATGTTAGAGTTGACACAATGATTTAATAGTGCTAAGTTTGTCACAGAGACCAATGTAGAGTTGGAAGCAATATGGCAGACTTGACTCTACAATATAGCAGGTCAGTTCTACAACTATATGACAGAGTTGATGCAGCAATCAAGCAGAGCTTAGTTTGCCACAGAGTCCAATGTAGAGCTAGCCAAGGAGTAAACTTTGCTTGACCCTGGAATTGTTGACTCCGGTCTTTCCATACTCCACCCCTCCTTTCCCAATTCTTATCTAAAATGACTGCACAGACACCAATTTTTCTTTGGATAATTTTGGCCATAGCAGCCATTTTATTGAACAGAAATATATAACAAATAAAAACATTGCAATATGGTAGGGTCCTTGAAGCTACAAACCCTGGTGATTCCTACCAACCGAACCATAAACACCAACTTGCCCCCAGCCGTTACCCACACTGGCTCAGGAGCACCAAACGGTAAGGGTTAATCCTCTGTTAACCCAAACCACCCCCAGGGACCCCGACATACCCCGTCGGGAATCCCCACAAAATCACCAGGTGACCAGCCATTCTGCCAATGAGGGGATCCATACCCAGATGGATTCCCCAAACCAATTTTTCAACCAACTTCAAGGACCCACCAATAAAAACCGCCACCCAGCCACTACGACCCGTAAACAACCCCGCACCCCACCCCTTGAACATACCAAACATACCCCAACATATGAGGGAGGGCGGGTGGGACTTTCACTTCTGTCCCCACGAGCGGGAAATGTGCCGCTCCTCCCCCTGCTCATTGTTTTATTTTAAAAACGGGCTCGCTCTCTCCCCCTCCCCTCATGACACCTTGACCTCCCCACCAATCAAGTGTCATGAGGGCCTCCGCAAATGCCCCGGGGGGAGGGGGGGGGCAATGCTCCGTCCCTTCTTGACCCTGGAATTGTTGACTCCGGTCTTTCCATACTCCACCCCTCCTTTCCCAATTCTTATCTAAAATGACTGCACAGACACCAATTTTTCTTTGGATAATTTTGGCCATAGCAGCCATTTTATTGAACAGAAATATATAACAAATAAAAACATTGCAATATGGTAGGGTCCTTGAAGCTACAAACCCTGGTGATTCCTACCAACCGAACCATAAACACCAACTTGCCCCCAGCCGTTACCCACACTGGCTCAGGAGCACCAAACGGTAAGGGTTAATCCTCTGTTAACCCAAACCACCCCCAGGGACCCCGACATACCCCGTCGGGAATCCCCACAAAATCACCAGGTGACCAGCCATTCTGCCAATGAGGGGATCCATACCCAGATGGATTCCCCAAACCAATTTTTCAACCAACTTCAAGGACCCACCAATAAAAACCGCCACAACGAGGGCACCTTGATAACCTTCAAGTGCCTGAGACCCCCCGCAACCGCAGTGCCCTCTCGATACCTCCTTGCAGGCCGAGGGCCCATAAATCAATCCCCACCGCATTTAAGTGCACCCCGTCTGCCAACCAGAATTCCTCTTCCGTCCTTTCCAACTCAACGTGCCTTATCGCAACTCCCCCATTCCGAGTAACAAACTTCGAAATCGCCCTATTCACTTTTGCCCGCGCCTTGTTCAACCTATCGACCGACCGCGCTTTTCGCCAACACCTTCTCGCCACGATCTCGGACCAAACTATAGTTAGCCGTGGAAATGACACCCATAACCGCAATAAATCATGCTTGATGTCTTTTATCAACATTCGAAAAGGACGCCCCCCCAGATCATTTCCCCCGACATGTAAGACCAAAACGTCGGGAGGCCTATCTAAACGGGCATACCTATTCACCTCTTGCAGTACCCTGCTCCACCCCAAACCCCTAACCCCCAACCAACGTACAAGAGCCCTATCCCTTTCAAAACCTAGTTGTCTCCCGTTTCTTCTTGCATCCGCTCGCTGGGCTCCCCAGTATACATAAGAATGGCCCAGGATCCAAACCAGATATGGGGGGGGGGTGGTTCTGTAATACAAAAATGTACAAACAGACAACCAATCAGTTTCCTTATTCCCCAACTTGAAAAAACACCCAGTCCACCCCCCCCCCCCTCGCAGCCGCAGAAACCCCCCGCTCAATTGCCAACGATCGCCTGTGGCCGGACATACAACTTAAAACGCTGCGACTTCCACCTACCAATCCGCTTCACAGTCTCTTCCGGCAAACCACACATAGCGGCCTCTGTCGCTGCCCCAATGCGAAAAGAATGTGACGCAAACGACCTCGGATCTAACCCCAAAGACTTCAAACATGCCCTGAAAACACTTACAAATTGGTATCTAGATAAAAAAGACCCGTCCTCATGACACAACAAGGGGCCATTGACCTGCGGGCGAATCCTTCCAAAGTTCCCGAAACACTTGAGTGGGCACATCTCCGATGCCATAACCACACCCAAGCGAACTCGCCTACCCACACCTCTTTGATCTGTCTTCGATCTCCGAATCCAGAATTCGATCCCGCCTTCCACGGCGACAATATCACCACGACCCAGGCCCCCGGGAGAAGTCTTACTGGGCGATACCAATTCCCCAATCCGCAACGCCCCAAAAAACGCCAAGGAAAACGCTAACCGGAACAAACTCACCTCAAACGGCGATATACAAACCCCCCACAATGCCCCACCCAACTGCTCCAATAAGCTAAATGATACAGGCCGTCTACCATCCAGCGGCTTGCATCGTTTCCGAAATCCCTTCAAGGCCTGAACCACCCAAAAACTCTTAGTCAAATCCTGTAAACCCCGCACCGAAAACCAAATGCTAATCCCGCCATAAAGCGATTCACCTTCGCAACTGACCATCCTGCAACCGCTGCCTCCCCCAACCTTTCCAACAGTACTCCCAACTGATCTCCCTCAGCAGACCCACAACCCTGCAACCACTGCTTCCACAGACTCCATGCCGCCTGATACGCCGTCCATGTGGTACCCGACAGGGACGCCCGAATCAGTGGTCCTACTGCCTGCAGACCACGTTCCAAAGCTGTACCGGACACTCCAAGCCGCTGGCCTCTGCCTCTGGCGCGCAAACCCGGAACCGATCCCACTGAAAACGAGAGAGGGAATCGGCTATTAGGTTCTGAACACCTGGCACATGAGCAGCCGTAACGTACGCATTGATTTGCAAGCAAACCAGAACCAGCTCCCGTAACACCCGAATAACTGGAGGGGATGATGCTGAAAACTTGTTAATGGCCAGCACTACCCCCATATTGTCACAATTAAAGCGAATCTTCTTGTTCGCCAAATGTTCCCTCCACAGATGAAGCGCCACCAATATCGGAAAAATTTCCAAAAGCGCCACGTTCCTCGTCAAGCCTTCATCAACCCACCTATCAGGCCACCGTTCCGCACACCACTGACCCTGAAAGAAAGCCCCAAAACCTGAGCTGCCCGCCGCATCAGTAAACAGTTCCAAATCAAAATTGTCCTTTACGTCCTCCATCAGCAGCGAACGACCGTTGTAATGCTCCAAAAACTGACCCCAAACTGCTAAGTCCGCTCTGTGTTCCGCCGATAAACGAACGTAATGGTGCGGAGCAAGCACCCCCGCCGTGGCACCAGCCAATCGGCGCGAAAAAATTCGCCCCATTGGCATTACCCGACACGCAAAGTTAAGCTTTCCCAATAAAGACTGAACCTCCCTTAATTGCAATTTCTTCACACGCCGTGCCCTTGCCACTTCGTCTTTTAGCCCGTTGACCTTTTCCTCAGGAAGCCGAACTTCCCAAGCCACGGAATCAATCACAATACCAAGAAAACTTATGCAAGTCGTCGGCCCCGTCGTTTTCTCAGGTGCTAAAGGCACCCCAAAATAAGCCGAAACCCACTCCATTGCCGCTAAAATCCCGGCACACTGCGCCGAGTCAGCCGGACCTACACACAAAAAATCATCCAGGTAATGTACCACTGATGACCAACCCGAAACGTCCCGAACAACCCATTCCAAAAACGAACTAAAAGTCTCGAAAAATGCGCACGAAATCGAACACCCCATGGGCAAACAACGATCAACAAAATAGCCACCCTCCCAACAACAACCCAGCAGCCTAACACAATCCGGATGCACCGGCAATAGCCGAAAAGCCGATTCAATATCAGTCTTAGCCAACAGCGCCCCCCTCCCACATCTCTTTACCCACTTTGTAGCCTCATCAAACGACGTATATACCACTGAGCACAGCTCAGCGGGTATTCCATCATTCACCGACCTGCCTCTTGGATAAGACAAATGGTGAATAAGCCGGAATTTCCCTGGTTCCTTTTTCGGCACCACTCCCAACGGCGACACCACCAAGTCGGGAAAAGGAAGGGCCCGGAACGGGCCCGCCATTCTCCCCAACGCCACCTCCTTCCTTAATTTTTCCGCCACAACCGCGGCATGCTGGTAAGCAGAAACGAGATTCCTGGTTGCCCCCGGAACCTCAAAAACGGGGGCAGGAATCCTGAAACCCTCCCCAAAACCCAACCGCAAAACCTCCGCCTTTCCGCGATCTGGGTACCTATTTAGGTACGGAAGCATCGCGACTAACTTCACCGGCGTCAGACCCTTGGGTATGAGAGCCGCCGGGCTTGGGCTTCCCCTTCTTGAAGCATTTAGACGCTCCGTGGGATGTCCCGTTACAATGGGTGCATAAGTGCTTAAATCGGCACGTGGCCCCAAACTTGCACTGCCCGTCGTTGAATTGCCAGCATAGACCTGGCTTCTGCGATCCCGCCTGACCCTGCTGAAGTCCCGGCCCCGCCTTGAAAGGGCTGGCCATACCTAGCCGGTGCCATGACCCGCAACCATAACCCTATATCTTTTTGATCCCAACGTATAGATGGGCGTACGGCCTTCCTCTGACGAAATTGTTCGTCATACCGAAGCCACGTCTGCCCCCCATACACCCTGTAAGCCTCACCTATCGAATCCATGTAACAAAAGAGATGAGAACAATTCTCCGGCGCCTTTTCGCCTATCACACTCGCCAAAATAGCGAAGGCTTGCAACCAATTGGTAAACGTCTGAGGGATCAAGCGCCACCGCCGCTTCTCCTCATCCTCTTTCTTACTATCCTCCTTTTTTCTTTTATCTAAGTTAAATTTTGCCAAAGGAAGGAGGGAGAAGATCTCGACATATTCGTCCTTCCAGATCTTTTCCCTCACCTCCTTCTTAAGGTGCGAACCTAAGGGGCCCTCAAAGCATACATAAACCTCCCCACGCGCCCTATCATCTAAATGAATCCTGCCCTTATCCTTTTCCGTCTGGACCGACACCGAAACCGGGGAAGAAATACCCGCAACCACGGACTCACTAACCCCCAGAATGGGCGGATTAACCCACGCCCCCACCGGCGCCGGGGGTTCCATTGGACCCCCAATTCGCTCCAGCAACGAACGCACGCAACCTAACAGCTCTCCCAGCTCCCTACCCCCCGACGCATACCCACCAACACCGAACGGTACCCCTGGACTTAACCCCGTCTGATCTACCCCTCCCCCTACGTTCTGATCTCGGTTAAACTGAGGAGACAAACACGACACAGAAGCATACTCACCGGGCTGCACTAGGGAAGAGGCCCCGCCAGCCGGACCACCTGATTCCTGACGTCCATCCACACGATCCGCAGCTTCTTGGCTCCTCCCACCGGATTCCCCGCTGTTAGCCCTTGCCGCCGCAAGGCCGGGAGACACCTCCGACCCTGTAGTACGGGCCCGACGTCCGTCCTGCCAGCCGTCCGCCCCAGAGAGCTGCCTGCGTTCCTCCACACCTTGCCAGTGCAGCTCTCCAGTGCTCCTCCAGGGGGCCCCATCTTCAATCCGGGCCTCTGCTGCTGTAGGCCCTGCGCTCCAGGCCCGGTGCACCACAGATCCCAGCATCCGCGCTCCGCCCCCTCTGCTGGGGCCCGCATGCTCCTCCATTCTGTCCTGCTGATCCTGACAGGGCTCAGTGCGCAGGGCAGGCACATCGCCCACGCGCCCCGCCGCAGCGCCGAGATCCCTCGCTGACTGGGCGGTAGCAGACCCTGCCTCCAGCTCCAGCAGAGGCCTGCTAACCGCCGCTGGGCCCAGCCGCACATTAGAATTCCTCCCAGGCCGGGGCGCATTGGACCTCTTTGCTCGCGGCGCCCGGCCTGGAGGGTCCCTGGAGGGGCTTCTGCAGCGACGCTGGGCCCGGGGAGGCAGGTCAGGAGAAAACCGCTGCGGCGGTTTGGACCTGCGGGGGCGCCGCTCCTGCAGGGGGGAAGCCCCTGCCGCCTCCAGCCTCCCGCCGATGATCCCTGCCACCGCATTCTGCAGCCAGCCAGGGGGATGACCGCCGGCCGCCGCTCTGAGCTGCTCCAGGAGCTGATCCACCGATGACATCGCAGGTGAGGTAGGGGTACAGGGACTTTCACTTCTGTCCCCACGAGCGGGAAATGTGCCGCTCCTCCCCCTGCTCATTGTTTTATTTTAAAAACGGGCTCGCTCTCTCCCCCTCCCCTCATGACACCTTGACCTCCCCACCAATCAAGTGTCATGAGGGCCTCCGCAAATGCCCCGGGGGGAGGGGGGGGGGGCAATGCTCCGTCCCTTCTTTATCGCTGTGCAACTAAGCTACGCCTTTTTGGAGTGCACTCAGCGATATAGAGCTAAGTTTGTCACAAAGTCCATGTGGAGCTGACAGGAGTACAGTGGAGTTATCCGTAATATAATAGTCCTGAGTTGTACAAGGATATGGCAAATTTGACTTGGTGGTATAGCAGAGCTGTGTTTGTCACTGAGTGCAATGTAGAGCTATCAGTGGTATGGCACAGTTAACTCAGCTGAGCTGATCTGAGTGTCACAGGTAACAGTCATGTGGTTTCCGGCAATATGAGGTCACAGTGTTTGCCTGCGCAAAATGCTCTCTGACTTTCTATTGTTCCTGCTGTCAGTATTTATTGTACTAGGTAATTTTCCTGCTAGATTTTCATCTCTCTCCCTTTAGGACCCAGCAGGAGCTCGCCTTCCTCCAAGCTGCTGACCATCAGTATTCTCTTAGTGCTTAATGCTTCTTCCCTGGACTGGTGCTGGGGATATTATCCAGTCATTCTAGCTCTGGTTGCAAGCAGGTGTCTTGCTCTCATCTATAGTATTGTTGCTGAAGCTTTGAACTTCTGCCTGAGGCATTTGTTGATAAGTGGTTCAGGCTTTTTTTCCCCATGTGTCTTCCTTTAGCATTTAGTGGGGTTGACTAAGAGCTCATCCCACCCGTTCCCTATTTTCGGTCCAACATTAGGGATACCCAGGGTCAGGTATCCAGATCAGAGCATAGGTGTGGAACCTATATAGGGTGGTGAGGGAAATCAGGGACCAGCAGTAGGTTTGGTCAGGGTTCACCATCTCCTCCTTCCTTAGATGCAGGGGTCCCCTTTGCATATCTTTCGCCTCTCGCTTGATACTTCCCTGTACCTACTGCTATGACAGTTGGTGCTCAAGTAGGATCCAATTCTGGGTTTGTTACAAAGTACAAGGCAGTACAGGGCATGAATAAAACAGAGTTATCCATTGATGTAGCCAAGCTAGTTTTTGTCCGGATATTTAAGATAAAACGGGACGGGATTCCAATCCATGGTAACAACATGGATTCCAACTACCTGAATACTCAGGCTAGCTCCGGTGGCAGCCCACTATTAGGCCTGAGAATGTGACCTGACTGGAGTATTCTGGATAGTGTGGTAACTTAGCATATGGAAGAACAGGGATCTGGTGGCCTCATGAGGAGGACACAGAACCTGGCACTGGATCCAGGAGAGGCGAGTAACAGATTCTGTGACTATCCTCTCATAAACTGATGGTTGGACTGTTGTTCTAATGGAGGCAGTGATACCAGTGATGTTTGAAGTGGATCACATTTCTGAAACCATCGGGTTAAATTTATTTTCCACTTCATACTTCCTTTTCTGTATTGAGATTTGTTTTGTAATCCTTTGATGTCTGAGGAAAAGGCTTTGGATCTATTGTTTTCATGGCGTCCTCCACTGAGTTACTTCCACTTTCACAGTGAATTACACACATAAAGATTTGCAGAGAATTGGGACTCAGTTTATGGTATTTCTCGTGTAATAGAAAACAAGTGCCTTTGACAGTGAACATACTTCTATGTTAGAGGTTCCTGCCATACCCACCGCTCCCCAGATAAAATGCACAGCATGAGATGTAGAGGGAACCTGACACTTTGTCCCTTCGGATCAGCCTGGTCTCCCCAGGCCTGACAGCAAACGTGTATGGGCTTCAACGTATGTTCGTTGACCCAGAACGTAGTTGTCCTACAGAGCTTTGGGACATGAATTTCCACAATATATGAGATCTCAGACAGTTCTGTAATGGCGCTGACCTTCCTGTGGGCAGCTTGTTACTTCTAGGAGAGATTTGTGATCTATCTTGGCAGTCAAGCCATAAACAGACCTTAAAAAGGACTATACAATTCTCATTGGGCTTCAAGGTTTGTAGAAGAGAAGAGATCTAAAGACATTCACATTAACTGGTAGATAAGAAAAGGGATATAGGAAATTATGGTGGTACAGATGTAGTGAACGATGTACACCGTGGGCATCGGATGAGCTGTGAAGCAATATTCGTGAAAGAACCATTGTGCCTATTAAGAGGGTGTTCTTAGGCGGGCTTTGCACACTACGACATCGCAGGTGCGATGTCGGTGGGGTCAAATTGAAAATGACGTACTTCCGGCATCGCATGCGACATCGTAGGCTGTAAAGGCTCGATGATACGATTAACGAGCGCAAAAGCGTCGTAATCGTATCATCGGTGCAGCGTTGGCGTAATCCATAATTACGCTGACGCGACGGGCCAATGTTGTTCCTCGCTCCTGCGGCAGTACACATCGCTGTGTGTGAAGCCGCAGGAGCGAGGAACATCTCCTACCGGCGTCACCGCGGCTTCCGTAGGATATGCGGAAGGAAGGAGGTGGGCGGGATGTTTACATCCCACTCATCTCCGCCCCTCCGCTCCTATTGGCCGTCTGCCGTGTGACGTCGCAGTGACGCCGTACCACCCGCCCCCTTAATAAGGAGGCGGGTCGCCGACCAGAGCGACGTCACAGGACAGGTGAGTCCATGTGAAGCTGCCGTAGCGATAATGTTCGCTACGGCAGTTATCACAAGGATATCGCAGCTGCGACGGGGGCGGAGACTATCGCGCTCGGCAGCGCAGCATCGGCCTGCGATGTCGCAGCGTGCAAAATACCCCTTAGACTCCAACACCTATCCATAGGATAAGACATAAGTATGGCTAGAGGTCCCACCACTGGGACAATCTACTAAAGGCGGCGTTACACGCTACGATTTATCTGGCGATCTATCGTCGGGGTCACTGATTCCATGACGCACATCCAGCATCGTTAGCGACGTCGTTGCATGTGACACCTACGAGCGACTCTGAACGATCGTAAATAGGATTAAAATCGCTGATCGCTAACACGTCGTTCATTTTCAAAATATTGTTCATCGTTTGGAACGCAGCAGACATATTGCTCCGTTTGACAACCTGCCAACGACGAACAACATCCACACGACCGCCGTGGTCAAACAATATATCGCTGAACGATGTTGCGTCGTTTGTGCGATCGTTACGTGTGACCGCTAATAAACGACCTATGAGCGATCTCGGCAAATCGTAACTACGATCTGGGCGTGTCACGTCGCTCATGAGATTGCCAGATAAATCGTAGCGTGGAACGGGGCCTTAAGACAGTACAATGTTTAGCTATCGCCACTAGTCCCATAGATTTTAAATGAAGCAGCAGTATGCGTGCTTGACTGCCACTCAAACCGTGTATAAGGGACCACCATCCTGATGATCACTAGGTGTCCCAGTGACCCCCACCGATCTGACTTCTCTCTCTTCTGATGTACTTGAAGTGATACGTTTTGAATCTGGAAACATCTCTTGAAATTCATAAATACCACCAAGAAACCTCGAATTTTAAGGGGATGTTTATGGCGACATTGTTAAAAAAACCTGTCGTCATGATTTATGCTGTTAAAGTAAAGGTACGGCAATAACGGGGCTGTTCTACTGATTTAATAGATACCTGTAGTGAAGAAATACGCAGCCTATTCCTGTTTAATTCATGTTAGGCTATGTCCACACCCTCCAGTTTCTTTCGTAAGCTCAAAAATGCACCCTGTGGCCAAAAAGTCCCGCATCTTGTGGCCAGAAAAAGCATCAAAAAAACGCATGCATTTTTGGTGCATTTTTCTATGCGTATTTTTTTTTTTTTTTTTTTTAACACCAATGGGTGAAAAACGCAGGGAAAAATGCAAAAAGAATTGATATGGTGACGTTTTGTAGTCGCCACAAAACTGCAGCCCCCCCCCAAAAAAAGGAACATACACACAGCAAAAAAGAGAAAAATGTTTCAAGATTAGCTCACCTCTGGACTTGATTGTGGCTGATATCAGAGATCAGTGCACGGACAGTCAACGGACCGTTTCCCGGGAGTTTCAAGGCAAAAGGGGATTTACTTCCAGCACCGGAAGATGTATCATTCCAATTCCAGGATATTCAAAGACTTGATAAAATCATTGTTAATTTTATTGGTGTATAAAAATACAAAATATTAAAAAGATTGCGTCTCTTACGCGTTTCAAGCCAAAACAGGGCTCTTACTCATAGCATTGAGTAAGAGCCCTGTTTTGGCTTGAAACGCGTAAGACGTAATGTTTTTAATATTTTGTATTTTTATACACCAATAAAATTAACAATGATTTTATCAAGTCTTTGAATATCCTGGAATTGGAATGATACATCTTCCGGTGCTGGAAGTAAATCCCCTTTTGCCTTGAAACTCTTATAAACTTTGCAGGGAAAGGAAAAGCATGCAGTTTGTGGTGACTGAAAGGACCAAAAATGCATCAAAAACTGCAGCGGGCGTATGGGGCCATAGAAGTAATGGTGCATAGCCTATTACTGCATTGGGGACGGGACTCTGGGTAGGGTCTTTGGATCTGGTATGGCCCCTTAGAGCTTGTATAACTCTCCTTTTTTAACCTCTTCACCACCCGGTAATTAACTGTTTTTCATTTTTATTTTTTCCTCCCCTTCTTCCAAGAGCCATAACTTTTTTTTATTCTTCCATCAACATAGCTGTATGAGGGCTTGTTTGTTGTGGGTTGAGTTATACTTTTAAAAGAAACCATACATTTTTTTTTCCATACTGGCATATGGTAAAAAATTTTTAAATTGGAGAAATTGCCTGAAAAGTGCAACTCCAACTCCACAATTGTTTTTGGGGCTTTTTATATACACTGCTCACTATATTGTAGAACTGATCTGGCATTATGATTCCCGAGGTCAATATGAGTTTGTGGATACCAAACATGTATAGTATTTTTTAAAAAATGTAATTGGTACAAAAAAATCTGAAATTTTGTTAAAAAAAACAAAACGCTTCTATCGCCATCTTTTGAGACCTGTAATGTCCTAATTGTTTGGGATCTGGGACTGTGTGATGGCTTTTTTTTTTTTTCTCCCTGAGCTGATGTTTTTACAAATATCATTTTTGGGTAGATGTGTGTATCGCCTCTTATTGCATTTTATTGCAATGTTGCAGGTGTCAAAAAAAGATGTAATTCTGGCATTTTGATTTTTCATTTTTCACTTCGCTGTTTACTAATCAGATGAATTAATTTAATTTTTTTGATTGATCACACATTTCTGAACACAGCAATACCAAATATGTGTATATTCTTTTATTAGAAGGTGGCCCGATTCTACGCATCGGGTATTCTAGAATTTACGTATTGTGTAGTTACTGTATGATTTTTGTTATATATATATATATATATATATATATATATATATATATATATATATATATATATATATATATATATATATATATATATATATATATATATATATATATATATATAGATGTTGTTGTGTGTAGTTACCAAGTGTTTGTGTAGGGCACTGTAAATGTTCTGGGTGTTGTCTGGGTGTGGCGGGGGGTGAGAGCGGTGTTTGTGTGTTGCGTTGTTTGTGGAGCGCTGTGTGTCTGCAGCGTTCTGTGTCTGTAGTGTTGTGTGTGTTGCGCGGTTTGTGTGGGTGTGGAGTGTGTGTGTGTGTGTTGCGCGGTTTGTGTGGGTGTGGAGTGTGTGTGTGTGTGTTTTGGGGGGAGGTATGTTTTGTGCAGTGTGTGTGTTGAGCGGTATGTGCGTATTTTTGTGTATGCCGCGGTGTTTGTGTGTTGGGTGTTGGATGTGTGCGGCGTTGTCTGTGTGTGTGTGTGTCTGTGTAGGGCGGTGTTTGTGGTTCCCAGTGTGTGTGTGGTGTGTTGTGCGGTGCGTGCGTGGCAGTGTGTGTGTTTTGGGGGGAGGTGTGCACCCCCCATCGTGCTCCATCACCCATGCTGCGCACCCCCCATCGTGCTCCATCCCCCATGCTGCGCACCCCCCATCGTGCTCCATCCCCCATGCTGCGCACCCCCCATCGTGCTCCATCCCCCATGCTGCGCACCCCCCATCGTGTTTCATCCCCCCATTCTGGGCACCCCCCATCGTGCTCCATCCCCCACGCTGCACCCCCCCATCGTGCTCCACCCCCCATGCTGCACTCCCCATCGTGCTCCATCCCCCATGCTATGCACCCCCCATCGTGCTCCATCCCCCATGCTATGCACCCCCCATCGTGCTCCATCCCCCATGCTATGCACCCCCCATCGTGCTCCATCCCCCATTCTGCGCACCCCCTATCGTGCTCTGTCCCCCATGCTGCACCCCCCATCGTGCTCCATCCCCCATGCTGCACACCCCCCATCGTGTTTCATCCCCCATTCTGGGCACCCCCCCATCGTGGTCCACCCCCCATGCTGCACCCCCCATCGTGCTCCATCCCCCATGCTGCACTCCCCATCGTGCTCCATCCCCCATGCTGCGAACCCCTCAGAGAGGAGTATAATAGGAGGAGTATAATAGGAGTATAATAGGAGTATAATGGGAGGAGTAGTCCTGGGGAAAGGAGTATAATGGGAGGAGTAGTCCTGGGGGGTAATGTACAGGTGCCCAACGTGTGCGGGGGGCGTGGCCTCGCGGGCATCGCGTGCGGGGGGCGTGTCCTCGCGGGCATCGCGTGCGGGGGGCGTGGCCTCGTGGGCATCCCGTGCGGGGGGCGTGGCCTCGCGGGCATCGCGTGCGGGGGCGTGGCCTAGCGGGCATTGCGGGGGCGTGGCCTAGCGGGCATCAAGTGCGGGGCGTGGCCTAGCGAGCATCGCGTGCGAGGGTCGGGCCTGGCCAAACGGTTAATCCATGCGGGGGCGGGGCCAGCGGGCATCGCGTGCGGGGGGCGGGCCTGGCCAAACGGTTAATCCATGCGGGGGGCGGGGCCGAGCGGCCAATCCGTGTGGAGGGGCGGGGCCAGGCCGAGCCCAGCGGCCAATCCCACAGTTGTCACTGTAAGGACACAATTTTGAAGCAAGACAGACAGACAGACAGAATAAGGCAATTATATATATATAGATTCTTTATTTTTTTTTTTTTATTGCTTTATATTCAATGGGGCAAAAGGGAGATGATTTGAACTGTGCGGGGGTTTTTTTTGTTTTTTGTTTCCCCCCACACTTTTATTGTTTTTACAAGTTGATGTGATCTTCTGATTGCTTGTGCTATACACCCTGTGCAGAATTATTAGGCAAGTTGTATTTTGGAGGATTTTTATTATTATTGATCAACAACTATGTTCTCAATCAACCCCAAAAGATTCATAAATATCAAAGCTTAATATTTTTGGAAGTTGGAGTGGGGTTTTTTAGATTTGGCTATCTTAGGAGGATATCTGTTTGTGCAGGTAACTATTACTGTGCAGAATTATTAGGCAACTTAATAAAAAACAAATATATTCCCATCTCACTTGTTTATTTTCACCAGGTAAACCAATATAACTGCACAAAATTTAGAAATAAACATTTCGGACATGCAAAAACAAAACCCCAAAAAATTAGTGACCAATATAGCCACCTTTCTTTCTGATGACACTCAGCAGCCAACCATCCATAGATTCTGCCGTTTGCTTGATCTGTTTACGATCAACATTGCGTGCAGCAGCCACCACAGCCTCCAGACACTGCTCCCAGAGGTGTACTGTTTTCCCTCCCTGTAGACCTCACACTTTGAGGGACCACAGGTTCTCTATGGGGTTCAGATCAGGTGAACAAGGGGGTCATGTCATTATTTTTTCATCTTTTAGACCTTTACTGGCCAGCCACGCTGTGGAGTAGTTGGATGCGTGTGATGGAGCATTGTCCTGCATGAAAATCATGTTTTTCTTGAACGATACCGACTTCTTCCTGTAGCACTGCTTGAAGAAGTTGTCTTCCAGAAACTGGCAGTAGGTCTGGGAGTTGAGCTTCACTCAATCCTCAACCTGAAAAGGTCCCACAAGTTCAACTTTGATGATACCAGCCCATACCAGTGCTCACCTCTATATGCCTCTTTATGTCGTTTTACTTTATGGTAAGAAGATTTTATATTTTCAATAAAGCAACTATTATTTTATCTCCTGGAGATGCTGGAAAAATGTTTTTTTCTATATTGTTCTTGCATACCTCCCAACTGTCCCGGATACAGCGGGACTGTACCGGATTTCAGCGGGTGTCCCGGTGTCACGATCGTGAGGCTTTTTGTCCCGACCGTGGCCGTGGCTCCGTCCACCCGCTCTCTCCCCGTCTGACTTTCTCCCCCTCCTAATGCACATGAGCAGAGCAGAGCCGAGCGCTGCTTCACTGCTTGGCTCTGTGCTGCCGCTGTTATGGGTGGCGGCAGCAGCACTCTGGCTGCCGGCACTTTAAATCTGCAGCTCAGCGTGCACTCACTGCTCACTGCTGGGCTGTTTGTGTAAGTGCATCTGTGGGCGGAGCTACCGAGCAACATGCTGAGCTCTGTCCACAGATAAAGAGACTGCAGGAAGAGCAGCTAACACCAAGGAACGCTGTATGTGACCCCCCGACCTACCCAAAGCTGTATGCCCCAGCCCCCTCCTCACCAGAGCTATATGCCTCCAGTCACCCCCCTCACCACATCTGTATGGCCCCCTCACCAAATTTGTATGTCTCCCCACCAGATCTATATACCCCCCCAGCACCCCCCAGCTCTGTATGCCTCCAGCCCCCTCCCACCAGATCTGTATACCCCAGCAGCCCTCTCCTCACCAGAGTTATATGCCTCCAGCCACCCCCCTCACCAGATTTGTATGTCCCCCAGCCCCCACACCAGATTTGTATACCCCCCAGCCACCCCACCAGATCTATATGCCCCCCAGCACCCCCCAGCTCTGTATGCCTCCAGCCCCCTCCCACCAGATATTATATCCCAGCCCCCTCCTCACCAGATATGTATGCCCCTGCAGCCCTCTCCTCACCAGAGCTATATGCCTCCAGCCACCCCCACCTCACCAGGTCTGTGTGCCCCCCAGCCCCAACACCAGATTTGTATGCCCCCAGGCACCCCATCAGAGCTGTATGTGCCCCCAGATCTGTATAAGCCCCAACACCAGAGCTATATGCCCCTTAGGCTACTTTCACACATCCGGTTTTTGCTCTGCGGCACAATACGGCACTCTGCAGAAAAACCGCAACCGTTTTTTTTTGCCGCCAGTTGCGGGTTTTTTTGCATAGACTTACATTAGTGCCGTATTGTGCCGCATGTGCTTGCGTTCGGTCCAGTTTTTGCCGCATGCGGCAGATTTAGCCGATGCCGCGGCCGGATGGAACGTTGCCTGCAACGTTTTTTTGCTCCGGCAAAAAAAAAACGCATCGCGCCGCATCCGGCCGCTGCGGCGCCTTTTCAATGCATGCCTATGGACGCCGGATGCGGCGCGATGCGGAAAAAAATGCATCCGGCCGCCGCATGCGGTTTCTTCCACTGCGCATGCTCAGTAGCGTGCCGCAACCGGAAAAAACCGGACCGGCCGCATGTAAAAACTTATGCAAAGGATGCGGTGTTTTCGCCGCATCCGTTGCATAGGTTTCACAGCCGGATTGAGCCGCAGTGCTCAAACCGGATGTGTGAAAGTAGCCTTAGTAATATCTATGCTACCAGTAATTTGTATGCCCCACAGTAAAGTGTATTTCCCCCAGTAATGTGTGTACCCCATAGTAACGTGTATGCCCCTCAGTGAAAAACAGACGTTCTTCACTGATGTGTTAAACACGCATATGTTCCTTCATACTCCGTGATTCACGGCACACAGTGGTTGTCCATGTGCAATCCATGATACGTGATCCGTACTCCGTGATTGCACATGGACATAAACTCACCTGCCCCCGCTCCTGCTCTCCGTGTTGCTGAAGAGTCCCGCGATTCAGCATCCAGCCACCGCTCTATCACCTCTGCAGCTGCTTCCAGGTCGGCTCTGGCTGCATAAATGAATATGCATGCCATAATGAGCCAGGCAGGAAGAAGCAGAGGGCAGCTGCCGAACTCAGCATCGCTGGAGAAGGTGAGTTGAAAAAGATTTTTATTTTAAATGTCCGTGTTTTTCTGGTACATTTTTCATGGATCACACCATAGTGTGGTCTGTGGGACATCAGTGATGCCAGAAAAAAAGCAGACATGTTTCTGTGCGGCAATCACGGATACGCATGTACGCCGCACGGAGACACGGTCAGTGAAAAATCACTGATGTGTGTGCAGACCCATTGATTATGATTGGTCTGCATAGGTCAGTGATTCTGGTACGTATAAAAAGTAGCACATACATCCCAGAATCACTGACATCTGAAACAGGCCTAATATGTATGCCCCTCAAGTACTGTCTATGCCCCAAGACCCTCCTGTGCTGTATATACTGTAGGCCCCAGCCCCTCCTGTGCTGTATATACTGTAGCCCCCAGCCCCTCCTGTGCTGTATATACTGTAGCCCCCAGCCCCTCTTCTGCTGTATATACTGTAGCCCCCAGCCCCTCCTGTGCTGTATATACTGTAGCCCCCAGCCCCTCCTGTGCTGTATATACTGTAACCCCCAGCCCCTCCTGTGCTGTATATACTGTAGCCCCCAGCCCCTCTTCTGCTGTATATACTGTAGCCCCCAGCCCCTCCTGTGCTGTATATACTGTAGCCCCCAGCCCCTCCTGTGCTGTATATACTGTAACCCCCAGCCCCTCCTGTGCTGTATATACTGTAGCCCCCAGCCCCTCCTGTGCTGTGCTGTATGTACTGTAGCCCCCAGCCCCTCCTGTGCTGTATATACTGTATATATACAGTGTGTGTGTATGTGTGTATATATATATAAAATTATAGTATATAAAACCCCCATCCTCCCTTGTGATACATACACAGCAGTGTCAGTGTGTACTGTGCGTGGCTAGGTCTGTTAAAGTGTTGCCAAGTGATCACATGCCGAGGAGGAGCTGGATAGAGACAAGCGGGGTAGGTGAGTGCGGCTGCTGCCGGCTTCCCCATATTATTACCTCCAATGTGTGTATATGTATGATGTATATATCTATGTATGTCAGTGCAGATGACTGTGTATAGATTTGTCTGTTTATATTTATTTTAGGGAATTTGTCTTCAAATATGTACCGTATATGTGCGTATGCCTGTGCCCACGATCAGGACTCGCTGTGTCCTGGAGGCAGCGCGTCCTGATCTGCGGGGCTGCACGTCTCCTCCGCAGGAGACCACAGCTGCCTGTGCCCATGATCAGGACTCGCTGTATCCTGGAGGCAGCGGGTCCTGAGCTGCGGGGCTGCACGTCTCCTCCGCAGGAGACCACAGCTGCCTGTGCCCACGATCAGGACTCGCTGTATCCTGGAGGCAGCGCGTCCTGATCTGCGGGGCTGCACGTCTCCTCCGCAGGAGACCACAGCTGCCTGTGCCCATGATCAGGACTCGCTGTATCCTGGAGGCAGCGGGTCCTGAGCTGCGGGGCTGCACGTCTCCTCCGCAGGAGACCACAGCTGCCTGTGCCCACGATCAGGACTCGCTGTGTCCTGGAGGCAGCAGGTCCTGACCTGCGGGGCTGCACGTCTCCTCCGCAGGAGAACGCAGCTGCCTCTGCCCACGATCAGGGTTCAGTGCGCTGCGGTCTCCTGCTGTGTTCTCCCTACGGAGGACGCATGCAACTGCAGCAAACAATTGATATGCTGCAGTCTGGAAAGACGCTCCGCAGGTCAGTGTTTGCTGCAGAAAAAACAAGCACAGTGGGCACGGGGTTTCTAGAAATCCCTCCACTGTGCTTGTACTGTACAATGCGGACACAGCAAAAACACGCTACATCCAAAATGCTGCAAATACTGATCGTGGGCACGCAGCCTTATACAATGTGATCAGCAGTGCTGAAAAGGATTGGACGTGGGCGTGACAGATTGCAAAATGGGTGTGGTTAGGGGCGTGGCTTAAAATTGCCCCTCTTTCTCATCTTTGAATGTTGGGAGGTATGGTTCTTGCACTATACACCCGTGTCAGGGTGTTTCTGTGCGTCGGAGGTGTGATCAGGAGTGAAGAGGGGTGAGCTGAATACTTCCCTTTGTGTGCAGCCCATACCAGTACCCCACCTCCACCTTGCTGGCGTCTGAGTCGGAGTGGAGCTCTCTGCCCTTTACTGATCCAGCCTCTGGCCCATTCATCCATCAAGAGTCACTCTCATTTCATCAGTCCATAAAATCTTTGAAAAATCAGTCTTAAGATCTTTCTTGGCCCAGTCTTGAGGTTTTATCTTATGTTTCTTGGTCAGAGGTGGTGTTTTTCAGCCTCCCTTACCTTGGCCATGTCCCTGAGTATGGCACACCTTATGCTTTTTGATACTCCAGTAACGTTGCAGCTCTGAAATATGGCCAAACTGGTGGCAAATGGCATCTTGGCAGCTTCACGCTTGATTTACCTCAATTCATGGGCAGTTATTTTGCGCCTTTTTTGCCCAGCACGCTTCTTGCGACCCTGTTGGCTATTTGCCATGAAACACTTGATTTTTTCTTCATTCATTCATTCTTCATTTGCCATGAAACACTTGGTTGTTTCATCGCTTCAAAGGTTTGGCAATTTCAAGACTGCTGCATCCCTCTGCAAGACATCTCATAATTTTGGACTTTTCAGAGCCCGTCAAATCTCTCTTCTGACCCATTTTGCTAAAGGAAAGGAAGTTGCCTAATAATTAAGCACCCCTTATATAGGGTGTTGATGTCATTACACCGCACCCCTCCTCATTACAGAGATGCACATCACCTGATTTACTTAATTGGTAGTTGACTCTCAGCCTATACAGCTTGTAGTAGGACAACATGTATAACAAGTATCATGTGATCAAAATACTCATTTGCCTAATAATTCTGCACACAGTGTACAGGGCAGTGCATGAGCCCTGCTCTGTACAGCAGAAATACTGACTTCCTATGAACGCCGACACGCAACCGGCATTCACAGTAATTTTGTCTTGACAGAGACAGGAGTAATCAGCTGACCCCTGGCTGTTATGACAACCCATTGGCGCACCGCGATCATGTCATGGGGCTGCCGATCGGCGCGGGGAATGACGCGCTCCCCGCCAGCACGTTAAATCACACTGTCAGAAGAAGTTAACTAGTTAACAGCAGCAAACGGATCTCCGATCTGCCCGCCACTATGAAACAATAAGTCAGCTGATCTGATCAGCCAAAATGCAGGTAAAAATGCAGGCCCGCATCAAAGGAGGGGACACTACCTATGATGTACCAGTATGACATAGGTCATGAAGAGGTTAAAATTCACCCTAGGCACAAGGGCGGTGCTGGCAGTCTTCAGTACAATGTTGCCAGTGGTGTCACGTGCAGATTTCGATCTCTGCTCATCATTCAGCTGAGATCTCAACCCGTGCATGCACCGCCACTGGTGCCATTTTGCTGGAGACCACTAGGGGTAAATTTGAGCATGTGTCGCCACCGATGCTTGTTGTCTGAAAACAGCAGGAGATGAATGTGTGCAAGCGCCGCCCATGGCAAGGGCGATGTTAGTGTGAAAGGATGCTCCTACAAACTCTGTTAATTCAGTATAGCAGCGCCATTGTGGCCATTTCTTTACTTTTAACAGGCTAAATCGTGATGACAGGTTCTCCACATTGGAAATCTATCAGCAGGATATCACACCCCCAAACTATATTTGCAAGTAGATCTTTCCACAAATCCAGCAATGCCTTTACATGACCAGTTGGATCCTCTATTACTGAGAAATTAGTCATAAGGAATCTAATTGTGCTGGACTAATGTTCCCCATTCGGAGCAATGCGTTGGATTTCGATGACCTTCAGTCTAGATCAGGGTTTCCCAAACTCCAGTCCTCATGGCCCCCAACAGGTCATGTTTTCAGGATTTCCTTACTATTGAACAGGTGATGGGATCATTATCAAGGCATCACCTGTGCTATATTAAGGTAATCCTGAAAACATGACCTGTTGGGGGTCGTGAGGACTGGAGTTTGGGAACCACTAGTCTAGATGAAGGTGTATACCAGTGTAACATGATCAATGTGCTTGTAGTGTTTTCTCCACTCATTTTTTTTCTCTTGACCAGGTGCAAATTAGCAAGAATATACACTGAACAAAAATATAAACCCAACACTTGTGTTTTTGCTCCCATTTTTCATGATCGGAAATCAAAGATCTAAGACTTTTTCTATGTATAAAAGGTCTTTTTCTCTCAAATATTGTTCACAAATTTGTCTAAGGCCTCTTTTACACATCCGTGAAAATCACGCACGTGTTTCACGGACGTGTCAGAGGTGCGTTTTGCCCTCCGTGACCCATGTTTATGGCCTACGTGTGTTCTCTGTGTGTTATTCGTCATAACACACGGAGAACGGAAACTTTCTCCTCACCTGTCCCTGGCGTCGCTGTCCGTAGTGCTGATCTTCGGCCTCCGGTCCTGCCGACTCCCTGCTACTGCTGCTTCCGACCGCAGTGAAGTGAATATTCAAATAGCATAATGAGCGGCGGTCGGCAGCAAGTGACAGCAGCGGCGGAGACAGGAGGGCTGGAGAAGGTGAGTAAAGTTTTGGTTTTTATTTCTCAGACACATCTTTTCTCTGGTGCGTGTCGCACGGAACACATCCGTTTGGTCCGTTTGCATTACGTGTGACATGTTTGCGTTCTGTGTGACACCTGTGATGCCGGAGAGAAAACTGACATGTTGCCGTGAGGAACACACGGACACACGTAAGTACGAAACGGACACACGTTCAGTGCGAAAATACTTGTCCAAAACCATAGGAATACCTAGTTCTACGTGTGTACATCTCTCCGGTACGTGAGAAAACTGCCAAACACGTACCACACGTACGTGTGAAAGAGGCCTTAGACAAGTTTGTGAACAATATTTGGGAGAAAAGATTCTTTTGTACATAGAAATAGTCTTATGGCCGCTTTACACGCAACAACATCGCTAACGAGATGTCGTTGGGGGTCACGGAATTCGTGATGCACATCCGGCCTCGTTAGCGTTGTCGTTGCGTGTGAAACGCACGAACGACTGTTAACAATCAAAAATACTCACCATATCGTTGACGTGTCGTTCCATTCCCGATTATCGTTGCTGTTGCAGGACGCAGGTTGTTCGTCGTTCCTGCGGCAGCACACATCGCTATGTGTGACACCGCACGAACGAGGAACAACATCGTACCTCCGGCCGCCCGCAATGAGGAAGGAAAGAGGTGGGCAGGATGTTCGTCCGGCTTAGCTCCGCCCCTCCGCTTCTATTGGCCGGCCGCTTAGTGACGCTGCTGTGACGCCACACGAACCGCCCCCTTAGAAAGGAGGCGGTTCGCCGGCCACAGCGACGTCGCTAGGCAGGTAAGTATGTGTGACTGGTGTAAGTGATGTTGTGCGCCACGGGCAGCGATTTGCCCATGATGCACAACCGACGGGGGCGGGTACGCACGCTAGCGATATCGATAGCGATATCGCTGCGTGTAAAGTGCCCTTTAGACCTTTGAGTTCAGCTCATTAAAAATGGGACAAAAACAAAAAAAGTGTTGGGTTTATATTTTTGTTCAGTGTATGAAATAGGAAAAGCAATTTGACGACACTTCAGGCCTATGAGTGTAGCTTATGTCTGTTTAGTTTCCATGGAGACACCGAATTGTTTAAGGTCCCTGGTGTGAGAAAAAGGGGGTTTCTGTACATTTCTGAGACGAGAGAGGACAGATCCTTGTGAACAGGGCAGAAGCATCATCGATGGTAGACGGCTTCTTGGAGCGAGATGGTTTGATGAACGTTAAATCCTCAGTAATGAGGCCAGCCCCCCACCCAGCCATTTGACTCCCGTGTAGAGAGCGGGCTTCTTCTCTCACACGGAGAAACATGGAAACATGTGAGGGCACTTTATTATAAATTCACAGATAAAGAGCGCTGCATGGATTATTAACCTCTTGTTTGTCAAAAGAGGAAAAAACGGTTTCACTTGCATCAAGCGTGATAGCGGGAGGGTATTATATATTACATGTATATAAATATACATTTTTCAGAGCAGCACCGAGAGATTATAGTTGGGTGCAAAAATCCTTCACAAACAGAATCCTACCGGCCATTCAATATATTCAAAAAATCAGAAGGCAGCACTCCATTTTTCTTCAGGTTTGTCCTTCTTTAATGTCCCATAACACAGGAAGTTTCGGTCAGAAACTGACCTTTCTCCAACAGTGTTGGAGTGCTGCCTTCTGATTTTTTCAATATACATACAGTACAGACCAAAGGTTTGGACACACCTTCTCATTCAAAGAGTTTTCTTTATTTTCATGACTCTAAAAATTGTAGATTCACATTGAAGGCATCAAAACTATGAATGAACACATGTGGAATGAAATACTTAACAAAAAAGTGTGAAACAACTGAAAATATGTCTTATATTCTAGGTTCTTCAAAGTAGCCACCTTTTGCTTTGATTACTGCTTTGCACACTCTTGGCATTCTCTTGATGAGATTCAAGAGGTAGTCACCGGAAATGGTTTTCCAACAGTCTTCAAGGAGTTCCCAGAGATGCTTAGCACTTGTTGGCCCTTTTGCCTTCATTCTGCGGTCCAGCTCACCCCAAACCATCTTGATTGGGTTCAGGTCTGGTGACTGTGGAGGCCAGGTCATCTGGCGTAGCACCCCATAACTCTCCTTCTTAGTCAAATAGCCCTTACACAGCCTGGAGGTGTGTTTGGGGTCATTGTCCTGTTGAAAAATAAATGATGGTCCAACTAAATACAAACCGGATGGAATAGCATGCCGCTGCAAGATGCTGTGGTAGCCATGCTGGTTCAGTATACCTTCAATTTTGAATAAATCCCCAACAGTGTCACCAGCAAAGCACCCCACCACACCATCACACCTCCTCCTCCATGCTTCACGGTGGGAACCAGGAATGCAAAGTCCATCCGTTCACCTTTTTCACGTGTTCACAAAGACACGGTGGTTGGATCCAAAGATCTCAAATTTGGACTTATCAGACCAAAGCACAGATTTCCACTGGTCTAATGTCCATTCCTTGTGTTCTTTAGCCCAAACAAGTCTCTTCTGCTTGTTGCCTGTCCTTAGCAGTGGTTTCCTAGCAGCTATTTTACCATGAAGTCCTGCTGCACAAAGTCTCCTCTTAACAGTTGTTCTAGAGATGTGTCAGCTGCTAGAACTCTGTGTGGCATTGACCTGGTCTCTAATCTGAGCTGCTGTTAACCTGCGATTTTTGAGGCTGGTGACTCGGATAAACTTATCCTCCGCAGCAGAGGTGATTCTTGGTCTTATTTTCCTGGGGTAGTCCTCATGTGAGCCAGTTTCTTTGTAGCATTTGATGGTTTTTGCCACTGCAATTGGGACACTTTCAAGGTTTTCCCAATTTTTCGGACTGACTGACCTTCATTTCTTAAAGTAATGATAGCCACTCATTTTTATTTACTTAGCTGCTTTTTTTCCTGTCATAATACAAATTCTAACAGTCTATTCAGTAGGACTATCAGCTGTGTATCTACCAGACTTCTGCACAACACAACTGATGGTCCCAACCCCATTTATAACGCAAGAAATCCCACTTATTAAACCTGACAGGGCACACCTGTGAAGTGAAAGCCATTTCCGGTGACTACCTCTTGAAGCTCATCAAGAGAATGCCAAGACCGTGCAAAGCAGTAATCAAAGCAAAAGGTGGCTACTTTGAAGAACCTAGAATATAAGACATATTTTCAGTTGTTTCACACTTTTTTAAGTATTTCATTCCACATGTGTTAATTCATAGTTTTGATGCCTTCAACGTGAATCTACAATTTTCAGACTATATATATATATATAAATAATAAAAATAAAATACAATTAGCACAAAGAGAGATTTTAAACAATAGGTCATAGGTCATTTCAAAACCACATGTGCATCCTATTTCAGACAATTTTTACCATATACAGTGATACTTTTCACCTGTGGGGGGTCTACAGGAAAATTGAAGACTTTGCCGCATTATACAGATGATCACTGGTGGTCCCAGTGGCAGGACCTACTGTGATCAGCTGATTGACAGTGGAATCTTTTAATGAAAAGCGATTACCATTTACACCAGTCCTTTTTAATATCCAAGTCTTAAAGATTCGGAAACCATTGATATTTAGTTAATGGAGCGGTTGGCTTCCAGCATCTCCACCAATTTCCCACAGGCAGAAATTTACAGCAGTATTATTATTTAGACATTGTTTATATCGTCTGTTTTATAAGAGTTGATTATAATCTAATAATACTGATGTGGTGGTGACGCACACATTTTGGAAAACAATGGTTTCATTGTTTTCCTGCCTTATTTAATTCTAAGGAATAATCACAAAAGAGAGGTATTCTAAAGATTTAACACTAGTCATTCTTTAAATTGATGAATACATTACTTTATATTGTCGGCAGGAGTCATAAGTGCTGTGTTTCATTGTATAATGATTCGCGCTTTATTATGCCGTCCATATATATCCTGTAATGTTTTCTTTTGTTGACATCTTGTCTATGGGATACACTAATGTAATTAAAAAATAAAATAACTTCTAAAAAGAGATTGCAAAGACTACAGTTACACGAAGGCGCCAATAGCTACAATTGTTTTTCCCTGCCCGAGCAGTATAGGAGAATTTCAGCAAGCTATCATCACATACAATGTGTCATGCGATGTTCAGCTCTGTGCACACCTCCTTGCACGGCGTTGTCAGACTCTGTTCACACCACAAAATCTGACAGCAACCTGAGGCTTTCTGGATTGTTCAGCCAGAACCGGACGTCGGCTGGTTCAGGTTCACTGGCCTTCAGCCCTGCAGGAGTTGCTAATTGCCACATGCAGCTGTCTCCTCCCTATTTAAAGCACTTCCTGTATGTGCTGATGATAGCTTCAACATAAGCTCCAGCGATCCCGGTCTTGGTGGTTATCCGGTTGATGGTGATCCGTGTTGAGCTTCTGAGTGGTGTGAGCATTCCCCTGTTGTGCGTTACTTCCTCCCCTTTTTTTGTTTTTTCCGGATACACATATTTTATTTCCTGTGTGTTTTGAGTGCTGTGTGTATGAGTTTCCATTCTCCCTTGTCTGTGTAGTTTTGTGGGGTTAAAAGTCTTTGCATTTTCTGGATGTGCGAGAGGGGGAGTAAGATCAGAGCTCGGACAGTAGTTTGGGTCACACTGAGAGCTCGGACCTGGCTACCATCAAACCTACCTCTGAGATAAGGGAAAGCGCAGGGTCTCAAGTCTGAGGGCCAGCCTAGGAGCCCCTATTCTGTCATTGCATACCCCGTGACACAATGTGACTTCATGGGAAGTTACTCGGGTGCTCCTCGCCTTTCGCTGCCACCTTTGATTAAAAATCGAAATGGCCCTCATTCTTCTTTCAACCTCTAATAGATGATGGAAAGGTACAGTATAGGTACATATGTAAAAAGCAATGCCCTCCTGGGGAAAAGTTCTCACCTCGTCTTATAGATGATGGCTCCCAAGTTGTAGTGGTTCTCAAAATCTTCAAGCTGTGCAATGATGGCCATGTACTTTAGCTACAATGGTGTTTCTAGTCTTTTTGCTCATTGATGAAAAGTGAAATGTTGCCGTTGCATTCAGATAAGTAGATGTTAAGAAGGAAATTAATTCTGAATACAAGCAATGAGGTTCTCACCTTGTGAACGGCTCGATCTTTATTATTTGTAGAGTCAAACTTGAAATGCAAAGACATTCAATAAAAGATTAATTTCACTTGAGGTACAACTTTTTGTTTTGGATATAGCCCAGCAGTTACTACCCCCATTTTTCTACTGTTTTTTTGGGATTCCGTTAACCCATTACTTGCCAAATTAGAAATTTTCATTTTTTTTTTTTTATTAAATGACAGATTTTTACTGAAAAAAAAATTAAAAATGAAAATGAAATTTAAGCAAAATTAATGAATTTAATGTATCAATTAAATGAATTAATTAATGATTAATTAATTTAATTTCATGAATTTTAAGCAAAAGCTTAGGCGTCCCAAAAAAAGGACAATGGTAGATAAAAGGTTAAGTAGGCATGCTTTTTTTTTTTTTTTTTTACTTGTGCTAAGAGCTTCTCTGTGCACCACCATTTTTATTCCCATAATTATTTAACTTTAAAACATTCATACTTCAAGGGTGCTGTATATGTGCAAAGGGGTTACATAAAAATTACTTAACATATGTGTTTATATCTAATATATATCATGTTAACACTGTCAGACAGGTCCAGAGGCAAAAAGAGGACCCTGCCCTCATGGGCTTACAATTTAGAAGGTACTGGGGGAGGATTCAATAGGTTGGGGGGGGGGCATTGCAGTGGCTCTAACAGGGGTGATGTGCCAACCAGTAGAGATGAACGAACCTAAACTGTAAAGTTCAGAGTTTGTACCAAAAACCCAATGTCTGAGTTCAGAGGTTGGCTGCTTTACGTATGCTAACCACTCGAAAGAGCATTGGGGTGCTTGGGTACGCTCGGTGCTTGGCCCAGTGCGAGCCTCTTGCAGTCTCTGAATCACTCTTACTGGGAGTAACACCATTTTTGGATGTAGTGTGTCCAAAAAACCCTATCCTCCCTCCACTAGAAATTCTCTGTTTATGTCTGGCTGCATGTAGGCGGAGAGCCGATCTGCCCACTGATTGACTTACAATGGGGTTCAGGAGGCTCCGGGATCAAGTTCAGGTCAGATTTGGATCCCAAACTGAACTTTAGATAGTCAAGCTGTACTTGGTGTACCCAAACTTCCACAGATCAGCTCATCTCTACCAGCGAGGTTATTAGGCTGTAGTTTATTTTTGAAAAGATGAGTTTTCTGGTTCCGTTTTAAGGTTCCAAGTGTGGTAGATAATTAATCAGACGTGTTGAGGCACTGAGTTCCACAGAACAGGGGATAATTGGGAGAAATCTTGGAGGCCATTAGGTGAGGAACGTACAAGAGAAGAGAACAGCAAGAGGTCTTGTGAGGATCAAAGACTATGCGTGGGAAGTATCGGGAGATATATGTGTGGGGCAGATTATGGACCACCTTGTAAATTATTGCAGGCTATTGTGGATTATGGGCAAAATTAAGAGGCAAAACCTTTATGCACTAAAAAAAAACCAGAAACACTACTTTTTCCGTGGGATAGAAAGGGAGGGTTTTCTATGTGGCAGATATACAACCCTTGTAAAAATTAGAAAAAATGTTGGAGAATTTTTTCTCCTGAGCACGAGGAACAAAGAACCTCATCCAACAGATCAAGCATTTCCTTCAATGAGTAGTTCTGGACACCAGTAATCAGAAGACTTGATTATAAAACATTAAACGTCTTATATGAAATGTTATGTACGAGCCGTTACTAAGGTTACTGTAGTATTAAGAATGTGTGCTTAATATCCCTCGTTACTTATCCAAAAGAAGAGAGCGAGGAGAGCTTATTAGTCGCTGATTACAAGCTTCCCCGAGCGGTGGTCAACAGATATTCACACATTGTTTCTCAAGAAAACAGGGAGGTTAGTGACTTTTGTTGGCTGATCTGACAAATCAATTAAAGAACTTTTCCACCTTCAAGAACTGGTCGACACTTGCGGCTGTCAGTGATTTTTATCTATTAGCTTAAGAGTTTACCGGAGCAATTTAACAATACTTTCTGTACTTCTTTAATGACACTGCTACTTTCTTGGCCATCTTGACCTGCCTTGGAAAGGAAACTTGTGCTTATGTGATAATGCATGTAGGACTTGTAGAGAAAAAACCAACAAATGTATAACTAAAAAGTAGTTGTGAAATCTATGTCCTATATTGCTGCCGCGCCGAGTATCTACAGATGCTCCTCACGTCACGTCATCCACACTGGGTGCGATAGGAGGAGGACCGAGGTCGCAGCAGAGAGTAGGCGCCGGACCGGAGAGAAGCGACACCCATCTGACCGGACAGAGGAGGCGCCAGACAGGATCGGCCCATATGAGAGTATTCTAAAAAGTGTTTTTTATGTTATACACAGAGGCCTGGGTTCTTATATACAGTTTTCTGTATGTAAGACCTTACTGGTGGTGGCCGAAGCTTATAGCTTATAGTGGCCAAACCTGGTGACATGTTCCTTTTTTAACATCTCTATACTGTGCCAACCGATGTGTTAAACTGGCTCTCGTTCGGGTAAGGTAGAGGATGGGAAATGGTGAGAGAGGCTCAATGATGTGAATCTGTCATGAGTTGGATATAGTCATATGGATAACAGTCGTGCACAAACATTTTGGGGCTAATTTACTAAGCTAAATCCGTCAGAATTTTGCCATAGAGAGCTTGTCCATTGGGGGGGACAGTGTAATCGGTGCTGTATGAGTGCAGGGTTTGGGTGGCGTAACAACCTCATTTGAGTCCTGGGGAAGTGAGGGCCAACACCAATGGAACAGCGTTGGCAACAAAAGTGAGTATGTGTTTTTATTTTAATAAGGGCAAACAGTCAGATTGAGAAGGGGTTGTGCGACTTAGTGGACAACCCCTTTAATTTGTGTGTCCTACACATCTTACACCATAGTTATTGTGTTTTTTGATATTGGTAAGAGGGTATGGTTTGTCAGGAATGGGACGTGGCCTACATTGTACTGACGTGTCAAAATATGGAGTAAATTATTGTGAAATAATTAGATGGTGTAAAACTGGACCAGACAGTATAAATGTGCCAAATTCCGCAAAGGACATAAATTAGATTGATAAGTTTGGTGCATTGTAATGCGGGTGTCACACGATACGATCTATCGTGCGATCGCACGAGCAATCGTACCCGCCCCCGTCGTTTGTGCGTCACGGGCAAATTGCTGCCCGTGTCGCACAAAGTTGTTAAACCCCCGTTACACGTACTTACCTGCTTTGCGACGTCACTGTGGGCGGTGAACATCTACTTCCTGAAGGGGGTGGGACGTTCAGCGTCACAGCGACGTCACACAGCCGCCGGCCAATAGAAGCGGAGGGGCGGAGATGAGCGGGACGTAAACATTCCACCCACCTCCTTCCTTCAGCATTGCCGGCGGCCGCAGGTAAGCTGCAGTTCATCGTTCCCGGGTTGTCACACCGAGCGATGTGTGCTATCCCGGGTACGATGAATAACCGGCGCAAAGAAAAATAAACGATTTTTTAAAAATAAACGACGTGTAAACTATACACGATTTGTAACCGATTTGCGATCGTTCTGAGACGCTCGTAGGTGTCACACGAAACACCGTTGCAAACGATGCCGGATATGCGTCACGAAAACCGTGACCCCCGACAACATGTCGCACGATAGATCCTCTCGTGTGTCGCCCGCATTAGACTGTCTGCTGTAAGTTTGCACTGTGAGAGTGAAATACACTTTTTCTATGCCATTGGAACTCCAAATTAATAAGATTTGTTTTACAAGCACTGGGTAAATCATTGCAGCACACACACTTTGTGGTGTACTAAAAGTTTCTGCTTTATTACATCATGTGACCAGTTTATACAGTGCGTCCACCCATATCCTGTCCACAGCCATTAACTTGAGAACGGCGGCAGCTATAGGCATAGAAGTGGTGTCTAGGTATAGTAAAGTAGCCATGCGCTACGCAATGAAACCACCTATAGCTCCACCTGGTGGAAAACAACGGAGTTAGCATTTTTATCTCAAACAGAACGATATAGAGAAAAAAAGTGAATTAAAAAGTTGTAGGCCATCATGAATTCAATACGAATCGACATCTTGCATACAGAAATGCTATGATTAGAACGTGTAAAACTCATATTGCTGCAGACGTGAAGCGATACCTCATGGAAACCTTCCTACAAGTCATTGGGTATGGTGGCTGTGTGGAGTGGCCTCCATGCTCACCTGACCTGGCCCCATTGGACTTTATGTGAGGTCACATCAAACAGCAGGAGTATGCGACCCCTCCACCAACATTGCAGGGCCTACGACCACGTATCACAGATGCTTGTGCAAACGTGTCACCTACCATATTGCACCACGTGCAGCAAGATACAGTATGCTGTGCAGAGTGCAGATGTGCATTTCAGCTGACGGGGGCCACTTTGAGCATCAAAGTTAAATGAGCGCCATATGCGTGACCAGCATTCAATGTTTTGGGGGGGTCATAGGTTTTATATTATAGCATTTCTGTATGCAAAGTGTCGATTCGTATTGAAATGATGTCCTACAATTTTTTAATTCACTTTTTTTCTCTATCTCGTTCTGTTCTTGAGATAAAAATGCTAACTCCGTTGTTTTCCACCAGGTGGCGCTATAGGTGGTTTCATTGCTATGCGCATGGCTACTTTACTATACCTAGACACCACTTCTATGCCTATAGCTGCCTCTGTTCTCAAGTTAATGGCGGTGGACAGGATATGGGTGGATACACTGTATAGTATCCCAAACAAAGAAATAACTTCTCAGAACTATGCACCAATAACAGACGCAGGTGTGTGTGTAGAAATGTGAAACTTCCCCGCCCATCAGTGTTAGCTGAGCCCTATGACATCATTCAGTTATAAGACAAGATGGTTTCTATAAGAAGAAAATGGACTGTATTCTCTCACAACTATGTAAAAGTTAGACAGTTTAGGTAAATCTGTCCCACTGTGTCTATACGTTTAGTAATGGGCCGATTTTTGTTGCATGATATTTTGCATCCAATACATTAGCATCCATACTAAGCCATCAGGGAGAGGCAGGCAGCCCTGTGCCAGCCACATTTCACCCAGTCAGTTCCTGATGTCGTCTGTACTTTTATTTCTGTATCTTACTCCCTCCTTAGCAGTGCATGCGTGTGTGACATTATTAGTTACTGTTGATTTAAGAGGTAAAATGAAGCGTAGTACATGGTAATCTCAATCATACAGTGAGTGATGGATAGTTTAAGCAAGTGTGACAAGAAAAGGGGAGAGGAAGCAAAGCTGTTACTTTGAAGTAAACACTTTATACTGTTGTCAGCTATTTTCTCATAAACATGCATTCTTGTTGCATGCGGGCACGTATATATTGGCATAGGGAGAGAATGATAAGTGGCTCCCAGATACTTATTGCAGTGCTTATCTTCCCAGCTAAGAAAAGATATAGTTGAGCATCGGGCTGGAAATCCAGCATGCTTGACCCCTGTTTCTTCCTTTACGAGACATCCTAAGACAATAAGGTTGCACTATTGTCCCGCACAGACTAGGGGAAGGTCCGACGTGGGGAAAAATGCACGATAAACAGGGGTTTTGCCCATGACAAACAAGGGTACATCGGGGGCACTTAAACAATGGTGGACCCTAGCGCTAGTGAGAGGGAAGATGGACACTTCCTCCACTTAACTGCAACTGTACCCTGCACTACTAGCCAGTCACTATACAGGTTCCTCACCTGAAGCCCTGCGTGAGCCTACAATAGTCCCTGGCTAGTGAGTGGACAGGTAAGGATCACTAGCCCCACTGCTGTACCAAAACAACACACAAGGGAAGGAATACAGACGGGAATTAACAGAGGATAAACTCCAAGCTGCAGTGAGGCATCAAGGCTGCAACCTACACCACAACAAACCGTAAGGGTTCCAGAAGCTCCTTCCACCTTCAGGCCAAGTCTCAGAATGAGGATTCAGTCTAACCAGCACCCTCTATAGGAACTGGGAGCGGTCCCAAACCAGGAGCACCTGAAAAGGTAATGAGAAGGCTGCTGGCAAGGAAAACTGACATTAACTCTGACTGCGAAAAGAAAGGAAACTACATTTGATATTGAGAGACTTGCATGGAAATGACTTTCTCTGAATCTGTCACTAGTCTCATAATGCAAAAAGACAGCCATGATAGCCATATATATTAGTTTGGCCATTCTAAAAGAACTCTTCCATTGTTGAAAAATATTAAGATTGGTACAACCATTAGAGACAGGACTTGAGTGAAATAAGTAACCAGTGAGACTAAAATGCATAAAATATGTCTAGAGAAACACGGTTAGATAGCAGTCTACCAAACACCCATTCTGCTGCAGCTTTGCTTCCCAAATTTGGCATCAGTTTATCTTCCTCATACGTGTCCATATACAGTATGAAGGCTCCAAGGACAATGGAAGACCTCCTGGACTGTTAGCCCATCTCACAGATATCTCAGAAGACTCTGAACTTTACAGGAAAGCATTTCAAGTGCCAGGATTCTTGATTATTTGAACATACATCTACTGTAGATGCCATGGAGTGCAGGAAGAAGAGTGTTGAAGGACTATGGTCTGTGAAAGAAGGCATGGTCATGGTAAATCATTTTTGCAATCTTGCCATACAATAATTGCGCAGAGACATTTCAAAAGGTGACCGTATGATCCTACTTGGCTTACTGAAATCCAACATGACCAATGCTTTTTTTTTTTTACCAACATCTGCCATTGGAAGAGAGTTATGTCTCCTCCATATGAATTAGAAAGACATCTAGTCCTACCAAACTTTTTCTTACCACTCATCTTTCAACTCTCCATATAAATATCATTTCTTAAGTCCCTTCCAACTCTACCATTCTCTGGTTCTACTTGTTGAATCCTGCATTGAGCAGGGGGTGGGATCATTTGGCCTAGGAGGTCCCTTCCAACTCTACAATACTATGATTATACTTAGTGAATGTTGCATTGAGCAGGGGGTGGGACCAGATGACTCAGGTGGTCCCTTCCAACTCTACCATACTCCAATTATACTTAGTGAATCGTGCATTGAGTAGGGGGTGGGATCGGATGACCCAGGAGGTCCCTTTCAACTCTACAATACTATGATTCTACTTATTGAATGTTTCATTGAGCAGGGGTTGGACTGGCTGACTGAGAAGGTCCCTTTCAACTGTACCATACTCTGATTCTACTTGGTGAATCCTGCTTTGAGCCGGGGGTTGGACCAGCTCACTCAGGGGGTCCCTTCAGACTCTACTATTTTCTGATTATACTTGGTGAATCCTGTTTTGAGCAGGTGGTTTGACCAGATGGCCCAGGACATCCTGTCCAACTCTACTATACTCCAATTCTACTTAGTGAATCCTATAGTGAGCAGATGTGTTGGACCAGATGACTCATGAGGTCCCTTACAACTCTACCATTCTCTGGTTCTACTTGGTGAATCCTGCATTGAGCAGGGGGTGGGATCAGATGACCTAAGAGGTCCCTTCCAACTCTACAATACTATGATTATACTTAGTGAATGTTGCATTGAGCAGGGGGTTGGACCAGATGACTCAGGAGGTCCCTTCCAACTCTACCATATTCCAATTCTACTTAGTGAATCGTGCATTGAGTAGGGGGTGGGATCAGATGACCCAGGAGGTCCCTTCCAACTCTACCATTCTCTGATTCTTATTGGTTAATCTTCCATTGAGCAAGGGGTAGGACTAGATGAACCAGGAGGTCCCTTTCAACTCTACAATACTATGATCCTACTTATTGAATGTTTCATTGAGCAGGGGTTGGACTGGCTGACTGAGAAGGTCCCTTTCAACTGTACCATACTCCGATTCTACTTGGTGAATCCTGCTTTGAGCCGGGGTTGGACCAGATGACTCAGGGGGTCCCTTCAAATCTACTATTTTCTGATTATACTTAGTGAATCCTGTTTTGAGCAGGTGGCTGGACCAGATGGCCCAGGACGTCCTGTCCAACTCTACTATACTCCAATTCTACTTAGTGAATCCTATAGTGAGCAGAAGTGTTGGACCAGATGACTCATGAGGTCCCTTTCAACTCTACCATTCTATTTTTCTCCCTTATTTTTCTAAATTGTCACTGATTGTTAACATAACCATTATCAAAAGTGTATGTTTTGGAAACAATCTGCCTTCTAAAGTTCTAAAGTCAAATATTTCACATTTTGACTCATTATTCAAGAGCACCTGCTGTCATTTTTCTTTTGACCTTGTTTCCATATCAAAGGTGTCATTTTTAGCCACAATTTTTCCCTTGAGACCTCTTCCAGACAGACGTCTATGGACAGTAGATAGGTGTCTCTGGATCCTATTGGTTGCTACCAGTTCTGAGTTGATGGCACTGCTGGACATCTTCTGATTTCAAAGGGAAGCAAGCATAATGTGTCTTTCATCTGCTGCACGAAGTTTCCTTGGCCGACCCCTTCATCTATGTTCCTCAACGTTGACCATTTATTTGTGTCTTGAATGTTGACAAATAAAGGCAGATACTTATGCATCGTACAATACCATCCAGGAGACGTCTGCCTTCAAATTTATGTTGTAGCAGGACAACAACTCCAAATATACATTTTCCTTTTGCATTTAGTTCATTGATAAAAGTAATTACCGTATTTTTCATTTTATAAGACACACCGGATTATAAGATGCACTTCAAATTTAGAGGAAAAAAAGCGTCCATCTTATACTCTGGTGGTGTCTTACTGGAGGGGGGGCATCAGCGGTGGTGGAGCGGGGTCACAGGAGGCAGGGACGATGCTAGAGTAGGGTGATGCTGCAGGCGCTGTAGTGAGGTCTGTACTGGCTGCGAGGGCCGTGCAGAACAGGGCGGTGCGGCGGGTGTCCCACTCTCAGATGCTCTGTCGGTGGTGTGGGCTTCAAAGAAATGGCGCCCTGAGGTGGCGTGTGCGCAGATTGAGCTCTCGGCTCAATGACAAGCCGAGACCTCATCTGCGCATGCGCAATTTTATCAATAGGCTGGAGGCGGCGTGTGCGTAGATGAGATCTTGAGCTGACAGCTCCATCTGCGCATGCGCCGACTCAGGGAACCATTTCTTTGAAGTCCGCACTGCCAACAGAGCATCTAGAACACCAACCGCACCGTCCTGCTCCACACAGCCAGCATGGTTCCAGCCGCCAGCACGGGCCCCCGCCTCCAGCACAGGCCCTGCCGCCAGCACAATGGCCATTCTCCACCTCCCGGTAAGCTACATTCAGATTGTCTTCTTACTTTGCAGCATTCTTACCACATCTGCCTAATACTTTTACAAAGGGACTGTGTACACATTCACAAATAGGAACTTGTACAGTAAAGCCGGCGTCACACGTGACAATCTATCGTGCAATCGCACGAGCGATCGTACCCGCCCCCATCGTTTGTGCGACACGGGCAATTTGTTGCCCGTGTCGCACAAAGTCGTTAACCCCCGTCACACATACCATCCAAACGACCTCGCTGTGGGCGGCGAACATCCTCTTCCTGAAGGGGAAGGGATGTTTGGCGTCACAGCGACGTCATTCAGTGGCCGCCCAATAGAAGCGGAGGGGCGGAGATGAGCGGGACGTAAACATCCCGCCCACCTCCTTCCTTCCGCATTGCTGGCGGGATGCAGGTAAGCTGTGTTCATCGTTCCTGGGGTGTCACACGGAGCGATGTGTGCTGCCTCGGGAGCGATTAACAACCGGAGCACAGAAGGAGGACCGACATTTTGAAAATGAGCGACGTGTCATCGAGCAACGATAAGGTGAGTATTTTTGCTCGTTTAGTCGTTCGGAGGTGTCACACGGTACAACATCTCTAACGATGTCGGATGTGCGTCACGGAATCTGTGACCCCGACGATATATCGCCTGATATATCGTACCGTGTGACGCCGGCATAAGGAAAGCTTGGGAAGAAGAATAAAGACTAAAGGCCCAGTCACACTAAACAACTTACCAGCGATCCCTATCGGGTTGTATCGTTGTTGGGATCGCTGGTAAGTTGCTAGGAGGTTGCTGGTGAGATGTCACACTAAGCGACGCTCCAGCGATCCCACCAGCAACCTGACCTGGCAGGGATCGCTGGAGCGTCGCTACACGGGTTGCTGGTGAGCTTGTCACACAGGCAGATCTCACCAGTGACCAGCCCCCAGCCAGCAGCGACGCGTGGAAGTATGCTGCGCTTGGTAACTAAGGTAAATATCGGGTAACCAACCCAATATTTACCTTGGTTACCAGCGCACACCGCTTAGCACTGGCTCCCTGCACACCTAGCCACAGTACACATCGGGTTAATTACCCGATGTGTACTCTGCTACGTGTGCGGGCAGCAGGGAGCCGGCTTCTGTGGCTCGCTGATAACTACGATATACATCGGGTAGCCAAGAAGCCCTTACCTTGATTACCCGATATTTACTTTCATTACCAGCGTCCGCCGCTCTAACACTGCCAGTGCCGGCTCCCTGTTCCCTGCACTCCTAGCCACAGTACACATCAGGTTAATTACCCGATGTGTACTCCGGCTACGTGTGCAGAGAGCAGGGAGCCGGCACTGACAGCTGAGAGCGGCGGACGCTGGTAAAGAAGGTAAATATCGGGTAACAAAGTGAAGGGCTTCTTGGTTACCCGATGTTTACCGTGGTTACCAGCGTCCGCAGAAGCCGGCTCCTGCTCCCTCCACATTTAGCTGTTGCTCTGTCGCTGTCACACACAGCGATCTGTGCTTCACAGCGGGAGAGCAACAACTAAAAAATGTCCCAGGACATTCAGCAACAACCAACGACCTCACAGCAGGAGCCAGGTTGTTGCTGGATGTCACACACAGCGGCATCACTAGCAACATCGCTGCTACGTCACAAAAGTCGTTCCTTAGCAGCGATGTTGCTAGCGATGTTGCTAGCGGTGTTGTTTAGTGTGACGTGGCCTTTACACAGAATAACACAGTTATCGTTTATATAACATTTCTATCAAAATGACAGGAACACTTTAAGAGCACCTTCCCCCACTGTAATAAATATTGTTTCCCATTAGTACTTTGCCCCAAAATGACATTTTTAATTTCTTTCAGTGTCTCCCGGTAATGTTCCGTGTATGGATTTTTCTCAATTTTGTGTACATTATGATGAGAATATAAAACAATCACTACAGACTTGTTTCCCACAGAGCAGCGATATCATTTTGCAGAATATAATTTTCTCATAGTAAATTGCTTTATTTATTTTGTTTTTCCTTTTTAATCAACTTCACTCTCGTACCTGAAAACCAAATGTTGTTTCTTCATGGTCCGCCGCCAAGTCTCGGCTTGTTTCTCTTTCCTAAAAGAACTTTTAATTTTAGTTAAAGGGATACTTCAGGAATTGGAAAGGGGTCTATGTATTTTCAGAACCAGCTTTTTAGGTTTTAATGGACTAAGTTGATGTTGCTTGGATCATGTACCTTGTGTTTCCCACTTAGAACTCTGAATTCTAAAGGTCCATTTACACACAATGATATCACTAACGATATGTCGTCGGGGTCACGGAATTCGTGACGCACATCCGGCGTCGTTAGCGACGTCGTTGCGTGTAACAGCTCCGAGCGAGTGTTAACGATCAAAAATACTCACCTTATCGTTGATCGTTGACACGTCGTTCATTTTCAAAATCTCGTTGGCCGTTGTGGACGCAGGTTGTTTGTCGTTCCCGAGGCAGCACACATCGCTACATGTGACACCCCGGGAACGATGAACAACACCGTTCCTGCGTCCTCCGGCAACGAGGTGGGCGTGTCGTTAATGCGGCTGGTCTCCGCCCCTCTGCTTCTATTGGTCGGCCGCTGTGTGACGTCGCTAGGAAGGTAAGTACGTGTGACGGGGACTAACAATATTGTGCGCCACGGGCAGCGATTTGCCCGTGACACACAAACGATGGGGGCGGGTGCGCTCGTTAGGGATATCATAGCGTGTAAATGGGCCTTAAGGGAAAACGTCCTCCTCGGCTTTTTCTGGCATCAAAATTTGGCATAAAAGTTTGTGCTTTTTTGCGTCTCCTTTATTTTTTCTTTTTTAAAAAACTGAGTGGATATTTGCACAGAAGACACATAACCAAGCACCATGGGACAAATTTACTAAAATGTTCGCCGAAAAATTGTATCTAAAATGTATCCTTGAATGATATACACATGCGCCAAGGATTTAGGAATTTGGATGCACCTTACTCTGAGCTTTGAGTTTAAGATTAATGAATGAAACACCCATTCTTTATAAATTTCCCCCCAGAATTACTGCATGGAATTAGAGTTTAAGCACCAATCCAGTTGGGGGCTTTTTAGCGTTGGAGTGGTGCTTTAAATCTAAGTCCCCTGCTGCCTGCCTTTTTACTCACTCTTCAGTGTCTTCAGCTTTTTTCAGTGTCACTACAGTCCCGCGATGCCATCTTGTGTCCGTAGCTTTTGACTGTCCAGAAGGCAGATGTTAGAGCTCTCAATACAAGTCTATTATAGCCAGAACGAGGCTCTCATAGACGTATTGAGTTGTGTCCTCCAGCACAATCCATGAAACACTTGGACAGCCGACAGGTCACAAACTGAGGGATACCGGGCGGAATGACGTAAATAACAGATGAAGACGCTAGAGGGTGAGTATAAGGCCTGAGTCACACCTGCGCGTATCTCTCATTGCATCACCCAACATGGCTGCACACTGACAGGAGCGGGTCGGCTACATGTATTTCTATGCAGCTGAGACGCTCCTGTCAGGAGAGCATGAGGCTGTGCTGGGTGATGCGATGCCAGACTCGTGCCAGTTTGACTCCGGCATAAGACTGGGGGCAGGGGACTTAGATTTAAAGCACCACTCCAGTTCTGAAATAAAAAAATGCTAGAGTGGTGCTTTAAAAGGAATCTGTCACGATATCACACCCCAACCTATTTATTTGCACATGAAGCTCTTTAAAAGACAAGTTCAACCATACCCTCATATGGCCAGTCAGTTCTTCCGTTACTGAGAAATCGGCATATGAACTGATCTGTGACTAATGCGGGCGTCACATGAGACGATATATCGGGCGATGTGTCGTCAGGGTCACGTCGATAGTGACGCAAATCCGGCATCGTTTGATATATCGTAGCGTGTGACAGCTATGAGCGACGGTGATCGAGCAAAAATACTCAACTTATTGTTGCTCATTGACACGTCGCTCATTTTCAAAAAGTCGTTTCTTCTTCTGTGCTCCGGTTGTTCATCGTTCCCGAGGCAGCACACATCGCTACGTGTGACACCCTGGGAACGATGAACACAGCTTACCTGCGTCCCGCCAGCAATGCGGAAGGAAGGAGGAGGGCGGGATGTTTATGTCCCACTAATCTCCGCCCCTCCACTTCTATTGGCCGGCCGCTGTGTGACGTCACTGTGACGCCGAACGTCCCTCCCCCTTCTGGAAGTGGATGTTCGACGCCCAAAGCGACGTCTCTCAGCAGGTAAGTACGTGTGACGGGGGTTTAACGACTTTGTGCACCACTGGCAACTAATTGCCCGTGACGCACAAACGATGGGGGCGGGTACGATCGCTCCTGCGATCGCATGACAGATCGTACCGTGTGACGCCGGCATAAGGCTGAAGAGCTATGGAAGATCTGAAGCCTTTGTCACTCCGGCTCTATTCCCTGCCCATTGCCACCTCCTGATTGACTGATGACTCCTTTGACTGAAGTCACACAGTATAGAGGCTGTCAGTCAACAGGAGGAGGCAGCATTGGGCGAGGAATAGAGCTGGAGTGACAGAGGCTTCAGATCTACCATATTCATTTGCCTTTGAATTCAAACGCTGCTTTCTCAGTAATGGAGGAACGGGCTGGCCATGTAAAGATATTGTAGCATTTGTCTTTGAAAAGAGCTACAGGCACATATAAAGAGTTTTGGGGTGCGAAATCCTGCTGACACATTCCTTATAATTATTCTTTCTCAGTGCCTGCAGCTACAAGTAGAGCGAGGTTAGGAGCAGAAGCGTAACTAGAATTCGTAGGGCTCTGTGCCAGAATTAGATGGGCACCCCCTCACTACATAATGATAGGAAACTAGGATAGCAGCAGAGGTAGTAATAATTTAAAAGTATTGATAACTGCGCCACATATTTCAAAGAACCCAAAGATTAGTGCTGAGGATCCCACTCAGTGAGTGAAATGTATAAATCGTATTCACTATACTTCTGATCTATCGCCGCAGGTAGCCTTATAGAACTTCTTTGACAATATAATATGATTTCTAAAGGTTTAAAGATTTTTCAACATTTTTTCTTCCCGCTTATTACAGTGTTAGGGGTACTTTGCACGCTGCGACATTGCTAGCGATGCCGAGCGCAATAGTACCCGCCCCGTCGCACATGCGATATCTTGTGATAGCTGCCGTAGCGAACATTATCGCTACGGCAGCTTCACACGCACTTACCTGCCCTGCGACGTCGCTCTGGCCGGCGACCCGCCTCCTTCCTAAGGGGGCGGGTTATGCGGCGTCACAGCGACGTCACACGGCAGGCGGCCAATAGAAGCGGAGGGGCGGAGATGAGCGGGACGTAAACATCCCGCCCACCTCCTTCCTTCCGCATAGCCGGTGAAGACAGGTAAAGAGATGTTCCTCGCTGTGTGTGAAGCCGCAGGAGTGATATGTGCTGCCGCAGGAACGAGGAACAACATTGTATCTCCTATTGGTACGACATTATGAAAATGACCGACGCTACACAGATCACCGACTTACAACGCTTTTGCGATCATTTATCGGCGTCTAGGCTTTACACGTTGCAACGTCGTTACCAGCGCCGGATGAGTGTCACTTTTGATTTGACCCCGACGATATTTCGCTAGCGATATCGCAACGTGCAAAGTACCCCTTAAACTTGCAGTATGAAGCCAATTTTTTGTAATTTTTTTTTTGTGGGCCCAAGCCTCTCTGCATATGAGACTTGTGACCGTTTCAGGACTTGAGTCTGGAAACAGTCTTGACTCTCAATATTAAACGTGTTTCCTTTCCTTTGGCAGTTATAGGGTTAATGTGAGTATTTCTTGCCAGTAACCAGTATCATTACCCACTCAGGGGTTTCAGATTTGGGACCACACCCAGTTCCTTTACATACCCTCTGCTACCAGCAGAGGGAGCCGGTTATTCTTTTTTCCATTTGGATGATGAGCCAAGAAGTGGAAGGAGGTGCTGAAACCCTCTCTTGAAGTTGCTGTGGTGGTTGCAGTTTTGGTGCAGTCTCTTGTTGTCTTCCCCCTGTCTGTCTTCTTTCCCTGGTGTGTTGTTCTAGTGCAGCGGTGGGGCTAGCATCCTGCACCTGCCCACTCTTTAGCCAGGGACTATTGTAGGGTCTTTTCAGGACTTCAGGTTCCTACTCAGCAACAAGTGAGGAATGTGTATAGGGACTGGCTAGGAGTGCATGGTACAGTGGCAGGTAAGTGGAGGAGGTGTCCATCTTCCCTCTCACTAGTCCTAGGGCTCTCCATTGTTATATAGCACCTGGGGGGCAGGGGGTCCAGGTCGGGTCTCATACCTGTTTAGTCATCACTGGGCCGGTACCGAGGTCTGGGATGTCACGGTGGCCTGCCCGGTTTCGTGCCCCGAGGTGTATACCAATTGAAGGGGGATGATGAGGTATCATAGTATCATAGTTTTTAAGGTTGAAGGGAGACTCTAAGTCCATCTAGTTCAACCCGTAGCCTAACATGTTGATCCAGAGGAAGGCAAAAAAACCCCCAATGTGGCAAACAAGTTCCAATGGGGAAAAAATTTCCTTCCTGACTCCACATCCGGCAATCAGACTAGTTCCCTGGATCAATACCCTGTCATAAAATCTAATATACATAACTGGTAATATTAAATTTTTCAAGAAAGGCATCCAGGCTCTGCTTAAATGTTAGTAGTGAATCACTCATTACAACATCATGCGGCAGAGAGTTCCATAGTCTCACTGCTCGCACAGTAAAGAATCCTCGTCTGTGATTATGATTAAACCTTCTTTCCTCAAGACGTAGCGGATGCCTCCGTGTTCCAGTCGCAGGCCTAGGTGTAAAAAGATCTTTGGAAAGGTCTCTGTACTGTCCCCTCATATATTTATACATTGTGATTAGATCCCCCCTAAGCCTTCGTTTTTCCAAACTAAATAACCCCAAGTTTAATAACCTGTCTTGGTATTGCAGCCCACCCATTCCTCTAATAATCTTGGTCGCTCTTCTCTGCACCCTCTCCAGTTCAGCTATGTCCTTCTTATATATCGGTGACCAGAATTGTACACAGTATTCTAAGTGCGGTCGCACTAGTGACTTGTACAGAGGTAGAATTATATTTTTTTTATGAACACTTATACCTCTTTTAATACATCCCATTATTTTATTAGCCCTGGCAGCAGCTGCCTGACACTGTCCACTAAAGTGAAGTTTACCATCCCCCCATACACCCAAGTCTTTTTCTGTGTCTGTTTTACCCAGTGTTCTACAATTAAGTACATAATCATAAATGTTATTTCCTCTACCCAAGTGCATGACCTTACATTTATCTACATTAAACTTCAATTGCCACTTCTCAGCCCAATCCTCCAATTTACATAAATCTCCCTGTAATATAAAATTATCCTCCTCTGTATTGATTACCCTGCAGAGTTTAGTATCATCTGCAAATATTGAAATTCTACTCCGCATGCCCCCAACAAGGTCATTTATAAATATGTTGAAAAGAAGCGGGCCCAATACTGACCCCTGTGGTACCCCACTATGAACTGAGACCCAGTCCGAGTACGTACCATTAATAATCAATAATTAAGGTTAAGGTTAGGAATGTCGTAACGTCACCTGCGGTACGCGGCCATGGAATAGCCGCTGCTGCTGTCGCTGTCCTCCGTGGCTGATATTAGTGGCAGCCAGGATAGTATTGGTCCCCATAGGTGGAGCGAGCCCCAGGGAGGATGATGAGGGGCATAGTAATGGTGGTGGCCGTGGGCACCGAGGTGCGGGGGCTATGGCGCCGTAATCAGAATCCGAGTCGGCTGTTCTGGTTCCAGTTGTTTTTACTCACAATTCTTTAAGAAGCCCGGTTGCTGCCGCAGTAGCACTGGTCACCGTGATGGGCTCCATCGACCTCAGATAAGTTGGAAGAAGCCACCGATGTTCAGAAAGTGTTCTTTGTAAGAGTTGCCCCTCCAGTAGTGAGGAACCCGGGCTGAGCATTCCACTCCAAGCCTAGGCCCCAGGAAAGAAAAAGAAGGTGGTGATGTCGTGTCACCAGAACTGATGGTGATTGTGTAAAGTTGCTCCTACTTCTACCCCAAGTGGAACCCACCCTCCAGGTGGTTGTCCTAGTGCCTGGGAAATTCCCATGCTTCGTGATGGCCAACCCCCTGCCTACCCTAGTCCAGCTCCCTAGTGAGAAGGCTCCAAAGCTGTATGTAAAGTGGGAATGTGGAACACCGGTGATTAACCCCTCCTTACCCAAGGTGAATATAGCACCTAAAGTAAAGTGGCGACTGGAGCTGCAGGGACGCCACATTTAAAGTATCCCCAGTCTACCCCTTGTTTGTCATAGTGTGTCTTGGCTCACAACGGACCGTCCATAGTCTGCGTTGTGACACTCAATTTCTAGTTTCTAGGGCGGCTCACACGATGATTTGCCTTTTTGATAATTTTTTTTCTTCTGATGATAACCCCAACAATTATCATGTGGTTGTCTTCTTGTAATTCACTCACCCCAATATGCAGGACATCTTCAGTAATGTACTGTAAAGTGGCTGGATAATCCAATTTTCTTGATGAGCATGCGCCGTTCAACTACCTATCTCCTGAATATTGTATCTTACGCATGCGCAACCTTTCCCAGCCAATCACAACTCAAAAATCATATAAAAGCAACATACACAAAAGACTTTTCAGGCTCCATTAAAGAAGTGGAAGAGTTTAGTAGAAATAAAAATAAAAAAATTGAAAAACATATAGGGAAATTTTCAGACCATATCCTTTGTGTTGTTGCAGTGAAAGACAATTCTGCGGCATTCGGTAATTTTACATACTTCTGTCAAACTCTGTACACAGACGCGCTGACATTTTTATCTCTATTGTCTACTTCCTCACTGTAATTTTACACTCAACGGGGAAATTTGGCTTTTATCATTTGCAAAGGGCAATTTAGCCGTGGTACATTGAAACTTCAGCACGTATGAGCAGAATTTTACGAAGGAGAAAGTCGATTCCAGCCGACCTCTCCAGCGGTGACGATTCAGGTTGGCGCTTTAGAGCAACTCATCGTAGCCTTTGGCAAAATTCTGCCATCATTATGTAATCGCCAATTTTTTTTATTTTTTCAAAGCAGACGTTCTGCTCACATTGTTAAAACCTTCATTATCATTTTGGATTTTTTTTTCCTGTTTTAAAATAAAGTTTTACTATTAAGTGGAATTAAAGATATCTTCATCCGGGAGGTTCAATGTCTGTAAGACATAATTATTTGAATATACTATAGTTACAACTAGAATTGCGCTCTGTGTCTGCCAGATAGTAATTACATATGCCAGCAGGGAATAAAAGGTAACTTTTTTTTTTTTTACTTAAATATCCTACAGACATTGCAAATATATGAATTTTAGTAACGTAACATTAAACTTGCCTCTTTTTATGCCAAACAACATGATGCAATTCTAGTTCAATGCCTGGTTCATGATCCTTTAGAAGCTGCTTTGAACTGCTGCTCAGCCAAAATTTATACAGTGTATGTATGTGTGTATAGATAGATAGATAGATAGATAGATATATGTGTGTGTGTGTGTATTTATTATTTATTTATTATTTATTATTATAGCGCCATTTATTCCATGGCGCTTTACAAGTGAGAGAGGGTATATGTACAACAATCATTAACAGTACAAGACAGACTGGTATAGGAGGAGAGAGGACCCTGCCCGCGAGGGCTCAGTCTACAGGGAATGGGTGTGTATATATATATATATATATATATATATATATATAGATATATATATATAGATATAGAGAGATAGATATAGAGAGATAGATAGAGAGATAGATAGAGAGATAGAGGGATAGATAGATAGAGATATATATATATATATATATATATATATATAGATATATAGATATAGATATATGTGTGTGTGTGTATATGTATGTATGTGTATATACAGTGCCTACAGGTAGTATTCAACCCCCTGCAGATTTAGCAGGTTTACACATTCGGAATTAACTTGGCATTGTGACATTTGGACTGTAGATCAGCCTGGAAGTGTGAAATGCACTGCAGCAAAAAAGAATGTTATTTCGTTTTTCTGGTTTTTTTTAAATTGTGAAAAGTTTATTCAGAGGGTCACTTATTATTCAACCCCTCAAACCACCAGAATTCTGTTTGGTTCCCCTAAAGTATTAAGAAGTATTTCAGGCACAAAGAACAATGAGCTTCACATGTTTGGATTAATTATCTCTTTTTCCAGCCTTTTCTGACTAATTAAGACCCTCCCCAAACTTGTGAACAGCACTCATACTTGGTCAACATGGGAAAGACAAAGGAGCATTCCAAGGCCATCAGAGACAAGATCATGGAGGGTCACAAGGCTGGCAAGGGGTACAAAACCCTTTCCAATGAGTTGGGCCTACCTGTCTCCACTGTTGGGAGCATCATCCGGAAGTGGAAGGATTATGGAACTACTGTTAGCCTTCCAGGGCCTAGACAGCCTTTGAAAGTTTCCACCCGTGCCGAGGCCAGGCTTGTCTGAAAAGTCAAGGCTAACCCAAGGACAACAAGGAAGGAGCTCTGGGAAGATCTCATGGCAGTTTGGACATTGGTTTCAGTCAATACCATAAGTAACGTACTCCACCGCAATGGTCTCCGTTCCAGACGAGCCCGTAAGGTACCTTTACTTTCAAAGCGTCATGTCAAGGCTCGTCTACAGTTTGCTCATGATCACTTGGAGGACTCTGAGACAGACTGGTTCAAGGTTCTCTGGTCTGATGAGACCAAGATCGAGATCTTTGGTGCCAACCACACACGTCACATGTGGAGACTGGATGGCATTGCATACGACCCCAAGAATACCATCCCTACAGTCAAGCATGGTGGTGGCAGCATCATGCTGTGGAGCTGTTTCTCAGCCAAGGGGCCTGGCCATCTGGTCCGCACCCATGGGAAGATAGATAGCACGGCCTACCTGGAGATTTTGGCCAAGAACTTCCGCTCCTCCATCAAGGATCTTAAGATGGGTCGTCATTTCATCTTCCAACAAGACAATGACCCAAAGAACACAGCCAAGAAAACCAAGGCCTGGTTCAAGAGGGAAAAAATCAAGGTGTTGCAGTGGCCTAGTCAGTCTCCTGACCTTAACCCAACAGAAAAATTGTGGAAGGAGCTCAAGATTAAAGTCCACATGAGACACCCAAAGAACCTAGATAACTTGGAGAAGATCTGCATGGAGGAGTGGGCCAAGATAACTCCAGAGACCTGTGCCGGCCTGATCAGGTCTTATAAAAGACGATTATTAGCTGTAATTGCAAACAAGGGTTATTCCACAAAATATTAAACCTAGGGGTTGAATAATAATTGACCCACACTTTTATGTTGAAAATTTAACTGAGCAACATAACTTGTTGGTTTGTAAGATTTATGCATCTGTTAATAAATCCTGCTCTTGTTTGAAGTTTGCAGGCTCTAACTTATTTGCATCTTATCAAACCTGCTAAATCTGCAGGGGGTTGAATACTACTTGTAGGCACTGTATATATGTATGTATGTGTATATATATATATGTATGTATGTGTATATATATTAATATAATATGGAACCTGTCAGGTTGGATACGTTTATTATCCTGCAGATAAAGGCTTTATTCTGCAGGTTAATAGCATTGCTAAGGCAACAAATGTAGAGAAGAAACAGTCCCGCACCACTAAAGCATTACCTTGCGGTGTATAGCGTTGGCGTGGATTGCAGCTCAGGCACCACACGATCCTGGCTCAGAGGTGCCCGTCCACTGGTGGAGGAAGGTTGAACTAGATGGACCTAGGTCTTTTTTCAACCTAAGTAACTATGTAACTATGTAACTATGTCCATGTAGCGTGGAGGATCCATAAACAGTCCAGAAAAGGAATAGACCGCACACTCCAGATGAAACCCAAACGATCTTATTAATTGAAAATGAAGGTGCAGGGTAAAATGCAGGAAGAGAACCAGGTGCAGGCTCCTTCACGGACGACGGCTGTTTCGCATCTGAATCACGCTTCGACTGGTCCACCAGTCTTTTCAATAAAGAAGATCGTTTGGCTTTCATCTGGAGTGTGCGGTCTATTCCTTTTCTGGACTGTTAATAGCATTACTACGCACACCCCGATGCATTGACTGACAGCTCACTATTAACCTGCAGAATAAACCCTTATCTGCAGAATAATAAACTTATCCAACCTGACAGGTTTCTTTTAAATATACTGTAAACATTTTTGCTGAACAGCAGTTCAAAGCAGCTTCTAAAGGATCATGAACTAGGCATTGAACTAGAATTGCACCATGTTGGTTGGCATAAAAAGAGGCAAGTTTAATGTTTCGTTACTAAAGTTCAGTTCAGAACGGACTGTCAATCAAAGTGCGCAGATGTGCTTACAGTGCTATGACTGGTGACAGTAGCTATACTAGGAAGCCTTGACTGAAAGTTGGTGACTCTAGTGAAGAAAAAAAACCATTTTTCATGGGTGCAGCACTTTCAGTACAGTGGCCGTGTACCTTCTTAATGCTATTAATGTGCAGTTTAACCCTATGTTTACTAGTTAATCGCCTTATCCGACCTGATGGGTTCCCTTTAATCAAATTGTGTATGGTAATTAGTCAGTCAGACTACAGGGCTGGGGAGCAAAGAAGCTCAAACAGGCAAAGTCCTGTATATAGGATGAGCAGCAGTTAAAAGCAGCTCCTAAAGGATATTAACTGGGCATAGATCCAGCACTGCAGAAAACAAGGCACAAAAATCGTAACTTTGCAATCAATGGAAGATAATTTTAATGAAATAAAAGTTTAATTAGTCTTTCACCACTGCAAGTAGGCAATGTGTTGGATATTTTGTGGCACTGCTGCTTGCATGCATTGCAGTATATTATTTTTGCTCTTTTAGCCAGCACTGTATAATATTATTTAGACAACTGTATAGCAGTGCTGTATATCACCATGGTACTTTTGGCATTGTTTGGATAATTGTATACAGTTTGACAATATATTGCACAGTGGCTGGGCCCAAAATGAAAAAGTATAGCTGGCAACAGTTCTCAATTTCGGGGAAAGCCCTAAATTTACAGATATATTTCTGAAATATTCAGGGTATTCCAGGTCAGAAAAGTGTCAGGGTTTATGGAAAATAAATAAATAGATATACTCAAATAATGACAATTTTTTTTTTTTGCGTAAAATTCATCAAAATGATGCATTTGGTTTGTGAATTTGCGCAAATGTCATGCGATGTTCAGCTCTGCATACACCTGCTTACACGGCATTACCAGACTCTTTCACTACAGAGTCTGACAAGCAACCTAAGGTTCTGTATTGTTCAGCCAGAGCCGGACGTCGGCTGGTTCAGGTTCACTGCTCTTCAGCTCTGCAGGAGGTAATCCCTACAGACTCGTGAGCTACCTCGTGCAGTTGTCTCTTCCTTATTTAAAGCATGGCTTCCTTCCTGTATGTGCCGATGATAGCTTCAGCTTTTGCTGCAGTGATCCTGGTCTTGGTAATTTTCCTGTATGTAGTGATTCATGCTGTGCTTCTGAGTGGTGTGAGTGTTCTCCTGTTATGCTTTACTTCCTCCCCTTTTTGTAATGCCCCCCAGTACACATATTGTCTCTCCTGTCTGTTTTGAGTGCTGTGTGTACGAGGTTCAGTTCTCCCTTGTCTGTTTTCTTTTGTGGGATTTTTTCTTTGTGTTCTCCGGCTTGCCCTGAGGGTGTGGGAGAGGGGAAGTAAGGTCAGGGCTTGGATGGGAGTTAGGGTCACCCTGGGGGCTCGGACCTAGTTACCATCAAACCTACCTCTAAGATAAGGGACAGCACAGGGTCTGAGGGCCAGCCAAGGGGCCCCTGTCCTGTCTTCACATACCCCGTGACAGCAAAGTTAAGAATGGTCTTTATGTTTGTCTTTAACCTTTTTTGCGACTTTTTAGTGCAAAATGGCACAAAGTTTGCTTCAAAATATCTGGCACACACAATAGCACTCTAGGAAAAATTGTAGTTCATTTGTGTCAAATTTTGCAACTTTTTCAAAAGTCGCAAATGATGAATCAGGCACAAATATTTTGATACCATAAACCACGCCTACAATGGCGAACGATAAAAAAAAAATAGCAAAAAAAAACAGATCACCATAAATAAAATACATTTCGGCAAAGTGCAAATTATAAGTATTAAGCACAAATGAAAAAGCGAAAAATCCCAAAAACTAGACGAAAAATGAAGTGCACATGCAATGATGAATCGGACCAACAATCTTTTATAATGCAGTAGCAAAAATTGGATATATCTCAGACCATACAACAGTTTACAAAACAATTGCTATTCGCTAGAAATATATAGACATTTATAACCTACTCCATAAATCTGACAATCTGTATGCAAATTGCACTTGCAATGCAAATAATCCGGCAAACTGCATGAGTGAGTGGCTATAACTTCCAAGTTGACAGCCCACATAATCATTTATACGACTTTTGCAATTTGTGCAATGAAGGAAAAATGTAAAAAGATTGCTCTAGTTTATCAAAAATGCACAAACTATTTATTTATGTGGGACTGTAAATGTGTGTGGTTACGGTGGTGTCCTGATTGCGTCCATTCTACATATACGAATAAGTGCACAAAACGCAAACAAAGGGATACAGCAGCACACTAAGCGCCAAGACATATGCAAACATAGAATGTATACAATATAAACTGCATAATAGTATATAGAATATACTAGGAAATGAGGATTCATTGTGCAAAAATTGGCAAACTCTTGTGTGCCCATCAACCGCGGCAAGGTGACCTTTCTTTGATGGGACCCTATCCTTGTGTCATGCCTCTCCTGGACTAAAAGGCTACAAATATATGGGCAGATAGGATCTGGCACCATAATATATAAATTAGTGTTGTGTATATGGCTGCAGGTAGATGGCTAAAGGATGGACAGAGGTGTAGTTAGACTGACTCTCACCCAGGCAAATATTCAATTTCCTTTCCCATCCTGTATCTAAATACCCTAGATTTTTGGTACCCACAACTAGGGTAGCATGTTCATTGCAAAACAAGGTGATTGGAGCAGATGGGAAATCCTCAATTATCACCATAACCAGACATTTAGAGAGTTCAGTTGCCCCTATCTATTCCCTGCCCTTCTGTTTGCATAGACAGTGATGCTTCTATATTACATTCTCATGCCTGTGTTTTCATACACAGTGGAACCTTGGTTAACGAGAACAATCCGTTCTGGGCCTGTGCTTGTGAACCAAGTTACTCGTTCAGCAAAGCAAGATTTCCCATAGGAAACCATTGCAATGGAGACAATTCGTTCCACAACTTGTTACATGTCCCATTCCACACATGTACAAACACACATATTATGCTCACCTTACCTTCCGTTCCCTCGCCGGCCTCATGGAACTTATAGTTCGCCCGTACACGCTGTGTATCGCGACAATGGAGTAACTTCCGCTCCCAGCACGCTGACGTCAAAGGCAGGAGCCGCTTACCTCTGATTGGCCAGCGCGCTGCCTTTGAGTAGCGGCTGACAAGGGAAAGTCCTCCCTCATCGCTACAGGATGTATATCTGTAACAATAGCGACGAGGGTGGACCTTCCCCTGTCAGCCGTTACTCAAAGGCAGCGCGCTGACCAATCAAAGGCAAGTGGCTCCTGCCTTTGATGTCAGCGCGCTGGGAGCGGGTGTGTATGAGCGAACTACAAGTTTCATGAGGCCGGCAAGGGAACGGATGGTAAGGTGAACATAATATGTGTGTGCGAGCGTGCGTGTTTGTCTGTGTGCGTGCTTGTGTGTGTTTGTGTGGACTGCAAGAGCGGGTTAGAGCGTGGTGGATGTACGGAACCGGAAGTGTGTGCGGTGAGGATTTTGCTTGTACAGCAAAGCTTTCTCGTAAAGCGGGTTACAAATTTACAGCAAGCTTTGCTCATTCAGCGAAATACTCGCTAACTGGGTTACTCGTTACCCGAGGTTCCACTGTAGTTGACAAATTTCTTCACAAGGACAAATAAGGGGAGTGTCATCAGTGTGTCACAGTTAACAGATTTTACTGTGGTGTCTGGCTGGGCAAGATCGCAATGTTTGGCTACACAATCTGTTTCCTGACATTCTATTATTCCTGCTGTGGTGTAAATGGTATCCTATGCATCTTCTCTGATTGGGGTTAGTCCCTTTCTTTTTAGGACCCTGCAGATATCCTCACCTTTCAGCTGTTAATCATCATCACCTCCCCTTGTGTCCTTAAATACCCACATTTCCCCTGGATGTTTGGTAGTGATAGTTATATTCATATACAGGCCTTGGATGCAAGTAGTCAGCTGAAGAAACATTGTTGCTTGTTGCTGTACCTCTCCCAGAGTAATACTGGAGAAAAATTGTTCATTCACTTCCCCCTGTTTATGCTCCCTTTCTCTTCTTTAGAGCTTAGTGGGGTTGACTAAGCACACATCCCATCCGTTCCTTACCTAGGACCCAGTTCAGGGTCAGCCAGGGTCAGATAACCTGGTCGGCGAATATGTGCAGAACCAATCTAGTGTGGTCAGGGGAGCCAGGGGCCAGCAGAAAATTGTATCAGGGGGTCACCATTTACCCTTGCCTAGATACAGGGTTTCCCTCTTCCCTTCCCCTCCCTTCGCTATTCGCTTGGTATTTCCCCATAGCTAGTGTGACAGGGATACATTAGAGCAGTATTTTCCAACTCTAATCTGCAAGAGCCACCAGCAGATAATGTTTGAGGATTTCCTAAGGATTTGCCCGTGACGCAGAAATGACGAGGGCTGGTGCGAATGCTAGTGACATCGCTAGCGATGTCACAGCGTGTAAAGACCCCTTAAGAGTACTATGTCTTTAAACAATATGGGACAGCCCATATGATGATGTCATGTCTTTGGAAGCTTCTGATAGGTTTATTGGCAACATCTGAGTTAGAGAGACACCTGTGGATGCATTTTAATGCACACCTGATACACACTGCTTTTAGATAGATATTGGATGGATAGCTAGGTATAGAGAGAACTGAGATGAAGATATTGATACAATAAGAAGGTATCACATTGATAAGTTATGACCTTTTCATACAATTTTCTGTATATTGAATGAATTTGTTTACCGGAGTAATTTATTCCATGTCTTCTAGTAATAGTAAAATACTCATAGCGATGAGGGTCGTCTAACACAAAGAAATCTCTTTGATTCCCATTGAACCATGTGCACTATAAAGAATAATCTATCTCAACACGACATTTGACTTGTGTAATCAATACTGATCAATGGCGCTATATAAGATGCTGTATTCTCAGTGTGTACAGAGGCTATCGACAATATATTGTCCCCATGTTATCGCACAACTCGTATAAAGAAGTTATCTCGTTAGAAAAGTAATCAAATGCCCACTATGTGGTTACCGAAATAGTCCCTTGCCCTGGAGGATTCTGGACGTCTGTGTCATGTTGTCAGGGCCAGGTGGACGGGCAGACCCAGGAGGTGGATCCACTGGGCCGAACTCCTAGATGGTGGTAAGGGGTCCGGTAGCTGAAGCACTATAGGCAGCAGAACAGTCCGTGCATACGAGTATAACGGAGAAGTCCCTGGGACCACGGAGTCACTGATGGTAGTCCGGGTGACGCAGCTCAGGTTCGGAAGCCGAGAAGATGTCAGGCGGGGTCCGGAACCTTTGGAGCGAGATGACGGGTCACCGCAGGGATCCGAGATGGTACGGACTGTCAGGATGGCAGATGGACAGCGTTCGGGGTTCGGGATTCGGCAGGACCGGATGGCGAGGCAGGCACGGCTCTACAAGAGAGATAGGTGAGTATATCATATAGACACCAGGAGACCTGACTCCTAGCTTAAGAAACACGAAGATCAGGCCCCGCCCCCTTGGACATTAAACCCTTTTATACCCTGTACCTGTTTGCATCATTACCTGTTAATGGACGCTGGCCCTTTAAGAAAGGGTCAATGACCGCGCGGGCGCCCTAATGCGCATGCGCGCGGCCCGAGTGCCAGAAGCCAGAGCAGGAAGCTGCGAGGAGGAAGCAGCAGGGACGGGCTGGGGCTGAGAAGCCGACGGGCGCCGGGAGCGGGGGCCAGGACGCCGGGGACGCGCTGGCAATGGATGCTGGAGAGCGGGGAGCGGCGGTGACCGGACCAAGGAACCGGGAAGCGAGGCAGGGGAGCCGGGGAGCGTGACAGGTGAGCCGGAGGGCAGCGCAGGGGACCCGGGGAGCGTGACACATGTCCCCACCGGAGTCCGCTCCTGCGACTTCTGCTCCGATTGCCAGGTGACGCCGTGTTCCCACCATGGATAGTGATGGTGATGGGAGAGGAGTCGGTGCCAGTGGCTCTGCTGAGCACAGGTTCCGCTCATCCACTAGGCTGGGTTTCCCTGGCACCTGCAGTACCACTGGCTGACTGTAGGTGACATGTGTCTTCCAGCTGAAGTTGCCATCATTCACCTGCAGCCAATGGGAAGACACCACACCCTTCTTATTCCCCCTCCTGTCATGTGACCACTGCCAGAGATAGTTCTGTACTCCTGGTTCCTGTGCTGTTTGTATTTTGATTCCTGTGCGTTGACCGTGCTTGTGTTCTGACTACCCTTCTGCCTGTCGTTTATGTACCTCACTGCCCGATCCGGATTTGACCTTTGCTATGTTTTCTGATTGCGTCCTTACCTGCCGATTCTGTCCCTGTTCTGCTATTCCTGGTTTGACCCTGCCTGACGACTACTCTCTTGGACTGCAGCCTTCTACAGGTAGTGATCTCCAGGGCCCTGTGTAATTCCAAATCCCTGTATAAGGGTTAAAGGGTTTCAGGGTTCTGGGGGTCCTGCTTGGTGAGTGGCTTACCTCTAGCCTCTCCATTACAGCCTGTCTGAGTCTGTGGATCCAGGCAGGTGTTACACTATGCATTACAAGGACAGCTCATTGTTTTCAACAGGCACCGTGTAATACCTAATTTTGCCTGTGGTGGCGCTAGCTGGGAGCTAAGCATCTGTAAATACTGTGATTGGCTTAATAGCACAGGATTCTTCTAACAAAAGGATGTTGTCCACAGCTGACAGCTCTTTAACTAAAAAGTAGGATAATTCAAATTGGAGAAGAAAGGGTTAATAGACCACGCTACCGTGGGAAAACCAGTAAACTATAGATGGCATGGAATGTGATTTTATTTCAATGCGTTTCAGAGAACAGTTTCCCTCAGGAAAATCACAGATGAGGTTCATGATTTCGGGGAGTTTGTTCTCCGAAACACCTTGTTCCTTCTTCAGGAGAATCACAGATGAGGTTCATCTTTTCGGAGACGTTGCTCTCCGAAACGCATTATTCCTTCAAGAGAATCACAGATGAGGTTCATATTTTCAGAGATTTTGTTCTCTGAAATGCATTGTTCCTTCTTCAGGAGATCGCCGATGAGGTTCATCTTTTCGGAGACTTTGGTCTTCGAAACATGTTGTTCCTTCTTCAGAAGGATGACAGATGAGATTCATCCTTTCTGAGGCTTTGTTCTCCAAAACGCCTTATTCCTTCAGGAAAATAACAGAGTAGGTTCATCTTTTCGGAGACTTTGTTCTCCGAAACGCGTTGTTCCTTCTTTAGGAAATCAAAGATGAGGTTCATCTTTTTGTAAACTTCTCCGAAACGCGTTGAAATAAATCACCTTCCAGGCCATCCATGATTTACTGTTTTTTTTCCATGGCAGCGTGGTCTATTAACCATTTCTTCTCCAGTTTGAATGATCCCGCGTTGGGGACTGCGGCAGTCCCTTTGTACACAATTTATGGTGGCTGTGACGGCCTCACAACCATTTCAGGTGAGCAATTCCACGTTTATCCTCATCGTATAAACCAGGATAAGACCCTATAGGGGCCATTCTGTTTTTTCTGGGCATGGACTGTCTCGTTTGAAGAACTGGGCCTAATTTTACAGGTACCTATCCTGCAAACGCATTTTATTGTTACCAGTAGATATAAAATTTAGGCATTAACCTAACAAAGCAACTCTCTCATTTTATGCTACCGGGAAGCTGAGATATGCAGAGCTGTTTGGCAGGGGGTGCCTTCACCTTTCTGGTGATTTCCAGGTACGGTAGTTTCTTTTCTTTTAACCTCTTCACCCCTCGGGCAATTTTCAATTTTTTGTTTTTGGGGTTTTTTCCTTCCCCTTCTTCCAAAAGCCACAACATTTTTTATTTTTCTGTCCACATACACATATAGGGATTTGTTTTTGTTTTTTTGTGGAACGAGTTGTATTTTTGAATGACCTAATTTTTTCATCATGTTATGTACTGGAAATCAGGAAATTAAATTCCAAAACAAAGTCCAATTTCACAATTAATTTTTTATTATTTACCATGTGCACTATATGGTAAAACTGACCTGAGTATGATTCCTCAGGTAAATACGATTACGTAGATACCAAACATGTATAGTTTTTTTTAGTTGAGTGATGAAAAAAAAAATTAAGACATCATCGCAGTTTGTCTCCTCTCACCAGCTCAGTGTTAGTGACTTTTGGGATAGCGGGGAAACGGAGCTCCTTCGCTGTCCGTCAAGTTAGGAGACCCTGTGCTATCCCTAATCTCAGATACTCCCAATGGTGGAGAGTCCTGAGTGTGTTCTTCTTGGCCCTGCTCCTGACCACTTCTAATCTAATTCCTCCTCCCCAGGGAGGGACGAGACAGGAATGTGTTCAAACCACATAAAAAGACAGACCAGGGGAAAACAAAGCAAGCAAGCAAACACACAGGATAAGACAATAAGAGATTCAAGAGGAAAACAAGAGCAAGAAGGAACCTACAAAACAGAGGGGAAACAGGGCTCCTAAGCAGTCCCTGAAGCTAGGAGACCCTGTGTTATCCCTAACCTCAGAGATATTCCTAATGGTGGAGAGGCCCGAGTCTCCTTCCTGTCCCTGCTCCTGACCAGTCCTGATTGGATTCCCCCTCCCCAGGGAGGGATGTGACAGGAGTGTGTTCAAACCACAGAAAAAGACATACAAGGGAAAAGCAAAACTGTCACACAGCACGCACACACACATGATATATGTCAATAAAAGATTCAGGAGGAAAACAAGAGCAGGAAGGAGCCTACAGAACAGCAGGGATTATTGAGATTGTAGAGATTAATCTGTTCTCCCTCCACTCCTTCCGTTCCCACATCTAACCTTCTTCACTCCTTCCTTGTCCCTCCTGCCACTATCTTGAATAAAGGTGGTCTTCAAGCTTTCTTTCCTTCCACCCCTCTCTTCCCCACTCTATCCTAAGTAAGATGTTTGTTTTTTATGTAAAAATTTCAATAAAGCTCTTTGGAAACAGAACAGCAGGGATAAACTCCAGACCGCACCAAGCAAAAACCACCACTAAGCATAACTTTCACCAGAGGGTCTGGGACACCACACCTCACAGACCAACACAGAATAAACTATAGCTGGCATGGGTGGAAGGATTCCACCAGCATAAATATGAGGGGAGCAGATGCGATAGGCCCCCACAACAAAGGAGCAAACAGACTAGCAGAGATTAACTCTTCTAGCCTGCCTATGAATCCGCACACAGCAGGTTGACACCTGCGTCTGCCTTTGTAGATCCTAGACACCAGAGAAACCATCGGGTGAAGTGTCAGAATCTGCAATCTGAAGAGTTCAATGCCACCATGACAGTTGGCGAAGTGTGTGCAAAACTCTGTGCGATACTCAAATTCAATTGCAAATTAAAAAAAAAGATATTTTCTGCAGAAGAAGCAAAATTATACAGATGTACTGATCAGTGTAGGTGTATCCTGCCCTGGGGTGATGTATAAGACTTGTTAGAAAGCTCAGCACAGTATTTCTGTGTCTCCCTCTGCCTGTCTCCTAACTCTGTTCATCACTCCTCTTTCACTCTCCTCTCCATATACTTAGCAGGAGCAATAACCTGACTACTAACAGTGTTGTCTTGAGCAAGAGAGTTGAGCTTCTCCTAAGAGTAAATGGTGAGTTTAGAGGGAGAGAAGGGGCTCATAAGTGGAAACCAAAGCAGATTCTTCTGATGAGATATATTACAAAGTTTCTTATATTTGTCACTACTATCCCTTTATGCAAAGTTTGTTAAAAGCACAGTTCACATAAGTTGACAAGTATGGGTTAACTGCAGCCACCTTTTATCCCATACATTACTGGAAATATAGGAAATATGCAGCCCTGCTCTTTGTTTTCTCATCTAAGGCTTGTATATTCATAATATGAATGTTTCTAGGCTTGGAATGGTAAATGGACGATTTACCATTACAGAAATATATGCAAATGAATAAATGGCTTCAGTATATTTATTGATTGACTGTGTGCAGCACGTTCAGGTCGCCCATCACTTTCAGCCACTTGCAGACCATTTTCATGTTTTCCATTATGTTGCTGACAGTGATCCCCTCGTCAGTTTGTTTTCTTCTGTTCGATCATAATAAGTACAATTTATTTTACTGAAGGGTATATTGTTATACCGTGCACTGCTGCTTGTGTTCTCCCGCCTTCATATAGAAAATGCTCGCTGGATCGATCCATATATAACCTGGCCATGAGACATGGATATACATCAAATGCGGAACCTTTTAGTGTCTGCATCTCGCCTTCTGACAATATTATCAATCTTGCTATATTTACAGTTAACATGCAATTTTTATAGAGATCTGCTGCCTATAAGGCTCTGGTTATATCATGTTACACAACTGCATTGCTGTGTTATTGACTCACATTGTAAAACAGTATTCCTTTGTTATAGAGTCAACTCGTGATTTTCAATATACTTTTGCCAAATTTTATTGACCAAACCTATGCCAAATTGACACTCTTTTTCCTTGGTGTCACAATGTGACTGTAGGGCAGGGGGGCCCTAGGCTATCCCTGACCTCTGGATTACCCCTGAAGGTGGAGACGCTGGAGTCTAATGTCTTACTATTCTCCTGACCACATATTGTTTCTCCACACCCCCCAGGGAAGGCAGGAGTAGGAGAGTGATGGAAACACAGACTAAGATAGATGGGGGGAAACCAAAACTCAGACAAACTTCAAACTCACAGGAATAAACAGCAAGAGACTAAAGCGGGCTTTACACGCTGCGATCTCGCTAGCGAGATCGCAAGCGATCGTACCCGCCCCCGTCGGTTGTGCGACATGGGCATATCGCTGCCTGTGTCGCACAACGTTGCTTACCCCCGTCACACGGACTTACCTGCCCTGCGATGTTGCTCTGGCCGGCGACCCGCCTCCTTCCTAAGGGGGCCGGTCATGCGGCGTCACAGCGATGTCACACGGCAGGCGGCCAATAGAAGCGGAGGGGCGGAGATGAGCGGGACATAACCATCCCGCCCGCCTCCTCCTTACGCATTGCCGATGGAAGCAGGTAAGGAGATGTTCCTCGCTCCTGCGGTGTTACACATAGCGATGTGTGCTACCACAGGAATGAAGAACAACATCGCTAACATCCTGAAAACGATTTTTTGTTTCAGGACAACCTCTCCGCGGCAAACGATTTTGCCCTCTTTTGTGATCGTTTAAGATCGCTCTTAAGTGTTACACGCTGCGATCTCGTTAATGACGCCGGATGTGCGTCACAAACAACGTGACCCCGATGATAATTCATTAACGATATCGTAGCATGTAAAGCCCGCTTAAGGGTACCGTCTCTCTAAACGACGTACCAGCGATTCCGACCACGATATGATCTGGTCAGGATCGCTGGTGCGTCGCTACATGGTCGCTGGTGAGTTGTCAATCAGGCAGATCTCACCAGCGACCATCCACCAGCGACTCTGCTCTTGGTAACCAGGGTGAATATCGGGTAAGTAAGGAAAGCGCTTTGCTTGGTTACCCAATATTTACCTTGGTTACCAGCGTACATCGCTTAGCGCTGGCTCCCTGCACACGTAGCCAGGGTAAATATCAGGTAACTAAGCAAAGTGCTTTGCTTAGTAACCCGATGTGTACCCTGGTTACGTGTGCAGGGAGCCAGCGCTAAGCGCTGTACGCTGGTAACCAGGGTAAATATCGGGTAACTAAGCAAAGCACTTTGCCTGGCTACCCGATATTTACTCTGGTTACTAGCGTACACTGATTAGCGCTGGCTCCCTGCACATGTAGCCAGGGTACACATCGGGTTACTAAGCAAAGCGCTTTGCTTAGTTACCCAATATTTACCCTGGTTCCAGCGTACGCTGCTTACACAGAGTCTGTGCTCGTTGGTCTCCCGCCGTCAAGCACGCCAACGTGTGCTGCACAGCGGGAGAACAACGAGCAAAAATTGAACCAGAACAGTGTGTAATGATCAGCGATTTCACAACAGGGGCCAGATCGCTGCTTAGTGTCACACACAGCGAGATCACTGAGGAGGTCACTGGTACATCACAAAACCTGTGACTCAGCAGTGATCTCGCTAGCGATCTCGCTATGTGAGAAGTACCCCTAAGAAGAAAAGTAAGAACAGGATGGCAGCAACAAAAAACAAGAATAACACCGCGCAACCACTCATGGCAATAGTGAACAACAGCCACCAGTAAGTCTGGATCACAACACCTCACCAGACCAATATAGATAAGCTATAGCTGGCATTAATGGAATAGTCCAGCCAGCATATTTTGGAGTGGAGTGAATGTGACTGGCTCCCCCACAGCATGTGATCAAAGAGATTAAGAAGCAGAGTGCCAGAATCTGTAGTTTGCACAGATCCTGACACCACTATGACAGTTGGCGATGCCTGCAGAAATCTCCCTGTGATATTTGGGTTTAACTCACAGTTGTCTTATTGCAAAGATAACATATATTTTCATTTAGTCGTACTATTTGTACCCATTTTCTTTATATTTTATAAGTCTCGTTTATAAAAGCAGCAAGACAGGGCATTGTCTTACATTAAACATTTTCAAGGCTTAGATCCACCACGTAGACAGAAATTATTTACCTGTTTTTGCTGAGCAAGTATTTTTTTATTCTTTTTTGGTCTTCCTTTGGTAACGATGTGATGCTTCTTCTTAATCATTCAATAAAACCTCTGCCTCTGTCAGCAAGACAGACACAATGTACACTGGCACTGTGTTATTCTTCCCTAATTTGACCAGCGCCGGCAGACTGAGAGACCTTTTGTGTCTCCCTCAAAAGATTTCCCAGAAAGAAGTTCTCGTAACAGTCTATAGAGATAATACACAACCACAAAAAAGTGAACAGAGGAACAGAGTGCTCGCTTGAATCCTCTGCCCTCATCAACAGCGCGCGCGGCCACAATAACCCTTGGTACGAGCATTCAACAAGTCAGAAGGAGGAGGACATTGTCTTCAATAAAATGGTGCCGGAGATAGTGGTATGCGCATGCGCTGAATCTGACGCCATCTTATTGAAGAGTTCCTGTAAGTTTAAAATTCTACTGCGCATGCATCGGCCATAACTATAATAGAAATGTAATGCTGCCACCAGGGGGAGCCAGAGCTCTGCAGCAGAAGACACTACACAGAGCAACGAGAACCAGGAAGTGAATACACAGCGTTCTCATACACTACCTCAAAGCACAGCTGAGAAGCAGAGCATGCAAGAAATAGTCAAGCAGGCTGGGTCAAACACAGTACGGGCAGAAGGAGGACCGGAGAAAGAGCAGAAGCTGAGTCAAAGTCAGGCCAAGGTCCGTACCGGAGGAAGCAACCGAGTGGGGAAATAGGAGAGGGGACAGAGGACAGGAGGTGCGACCAGGGGATGGAACACAGACAAGGGCACGGGAACAGACAGATCAGGATACCACTCACAGGACCAGCAATCACAGGCAAAGCAGTGCTAAGCTTATAGCTGTCGCTGGTTCACTGGAAATGTCAGCTTTTAAGGCATCCAGGGTCCGGAAGTGAGGCCCGAGAGAAGGCCCCGCCCCCTAACCATGTGGACGGGGAGGCGAACCATGACAAGAAATTTACAAGACTAAAGGCCCCGTTAGACGCAGCGACATCGCGAACAAGGTATCGCTGGGGTCACGGAATTTGTGACGCACATCCGGCCTCGTTAGCGACGTCATTGCGTGTGACACCTAAGAGCGACCGCTAACTATCAGAAATACTCACCAAATCGTTGTTCAGTTGTTCAGGTTGTTCGTCGTTCCTGAGGCAGCACACATCGCTACGTGTGACACCCCAGGAACGACGAACAACAGCGTACCTGGGTCCTCCGGCAACGAGGTGGGAGTGTCGTTCATGCCGCCTGCTCTCCGTGCCTCCGCTTCTATTGGTGGCCCGTTGAGTGACGTCGCTGTGATGCCGAACGAACCGCCCCCTTGAAGAGGTTGTTCGGCGGCCACAGCGACGTCGTTAGGAAGGTAAGCATGTGTGACGTGTAGCGGCGATATTGTTCGCCATGGGCAGCGATCTGCCCATGACGCACAAACGATGGGGGCGGGTTCTATCGCTAGCCTTTAAGCACGCGGATAATAGACCTGAGAAGATGCTTTTGAAATTTGGTTTAGCAGTGGATGAACTATCCAATATTTTATCCGAGAAAACTTCCTTGGCACCACTGAGCCACCTTATTATATTGAGCGGTCTCAACAGATATAGATTCATTTTAAACCAACAAAGATAGGGGATTAGAGGTATATAAACTACCAGACCTAGGTCTTGTAGTTTACATACCTCCAATCCCCTATCTTTGTTGGTTTACAATATAATAGAAATTTACATAATGGCCAGCCAAGCACGAAGGGAAGGAATCTTTACACTAGACCCAACCCATATAGTACCATCCCGATTCTCAAGCCACAGCACCAATGATGAATGAAATATAAGATTGTGATCGGCGCTCCCAAGAAATCCAGCAATTTAGTAAAAAAAATCCTTAAAGTTATTGAAAGGTTAGATTTAGTGGGCAGAAGTGGCCATGTGCATGTGGATACCCACTTGTGCCCACCAAGTGCGATTTTTCAATAAATTTTTGTAGCGCCCCTGAAGCCATCAGGGAGCTACAAGGTACTGAATCCCCACCAGGATGCAGGACCTACCCTCTAGGGACCCAGAAGACCAGTGCCGGTAACACCAAAAACTCCAGATAATTCCTGTTTTTCCCCAAAATCCCCCATAGACTGATACAAGGCTAGGGTTGGACCAATGGATGGCTGCCTAGAGGTGGATCCACTCCAGTCCTCTAGACAACTAGGTGGGAGGGGCAGACAGTGGTGAGTGAGGAGTGAAGAAAGAGATTGACCGTGAAAGTGAGCAGATGCGCTGACAGGAGTGAATAGTGACCTGAGGGCCCATGCGGTTGGTTGCCAGTGAAGTACGGAGGAGTACTCCCGGAACTACGCAACAATGGGGTAGAGGACCCTAGGTCAGGCAAAACCTCCAGGCAGACCTGATAACACCTGCACAGTGAGGGGACCATCAAGGACCTCACTGACCTTGAAGTTCGGGACTCAGTAGCAAAGGGAGAACCGGAGACAGGACCAGAGACTAGAAACCCCACAGGGTTCTTGCTACCGTCATATGGACTGCAGTAGAAGACCACCAGGAGGGGACCCCCAGCTGCTCTACGCCATGGGGGTTCAATAACCAAAAGACAGGTGCAAGGGAAGAAGCCACCAGGTTACTGCACTGGGACTAAGGGGACCTGAAGGTGAAACCAGCCAGTCTCGGGTGACTAGTTACCACCAGAAAGCGAGTAAAGATCCAGTTGCACTGAAACCCTTGTGTGGCCTACCTTCTTTCGACACCCATCACATCACCTACCCTCTGGGGCATGGCCCTGCTTGCAGAGGGCTCAACATCCAGGCTGCCACTAACACCAGCCCCAGCAGCAGGAACTGTGCAGCTGCATCTACATAGCCGCAAAACCGCAAATGGCATCACGTGTGAACATTATTCTAATCCCCTTTAAATATTCCCCTTTTCAAAAAGCACCCAGTGTACGGGACCGGGCAACGGCCACCAAAGTGACATTCCCCCATTATACACCGCCCGGGACCGAGTACCCCATAACCCTGGGCGACACATTTTTATATGGACTTTTTTACTAAATTGCTGGATTTCTTGGGCGCACCAATCGCGGTCTTCTATTTTGTTCATAGAGCACCTGTGGTTGCTCCAATTGAGGATTATACTTACGGCTGATCCTGGCATTAAACCAAGGAATAGAAAAGAACACTAGCCACTGAGTATGACCTTTTATGCTTTTAAAATTAGGTGAGTGCACCTAATATTTATGCACTTTTCTATTTAGACACTACTGCGCTCAGATATGTGCCGCACTGTTTTTTTTTCTTTCATCTCTCATTTAGGTGGGTGGGGTTCCATCCTTTTTTGTCATGGGTGGCAGGAACCTGTGCAAAACTCTCTCCTCCTCTGGACCCTTGGCCTTTACCACCCAAGTTCATTTTCGAAGGAGACAAACATGGCTCTATACTAGAGAGCCTAGTTTCTCTTTGGATCTGGCCCCATTCTTGTCTACGTACATCTCTGCCTGTGTCAGCATCTAGTACCACATTGCTGTCATGGTTCACCTCCCCGTCTACATGGCTAGGGGGCGGAGCCTTCTCCCGAGCCTCACTTCTGGAGCTTGGATGCTTTAAAAACTGACATCTCTAGTGAACCAGCGCCGGCTATAAGCTTAGCGCTGCTTTGCCTGTGATTGCTGGTCCTGTAAGTGTTATCCTGATCCATCTGCGTCTGTGCCCCCATGCCCTGTCTGTGTTCCGTCCCCTAGTCGTCCCCCCATTCCTCTGTCCCCTCTCCTACCTCCCCACTCTGTTGCTTCCTCTGGTACTGACCTTGGCCTGACCTCGACTCCGCTTCTGCTCTTTCCTCCGATCCTCCTCCTGTCCGTACTGTGCTTGACCCGGCCCGCCTGACCATTCCTCCCACGCCCCGCAGCTCTGCTCCCCAGCTGTGTTGTGAGGCAGTGTATGAGCACACACTGTGTATCTACTTCCTGGTTCTTGTTGCTCCGTGTAGTGTCTTCTGCTGCAGAGCTCCGGCTCCCCCTGGTGGCAGCTTGACAATTGCAATATTGGATATATTCGCCTGCTCTATTATTATTTTATTAGTATAAAATAACACATCAGTGATTACATCTACAGCAAGCACTGATCTTAACACTGCAATCTGTATCAGAAAATTATACAAGAGTTTTTCTTTTGCTATTTAATTACTGTTACAGACCTAATTAATCAGCACAATAAAATTGCTGGGTTAAAAATTAAATTGCACCATTCTATTATTATTCTGTAAGCATTCCAAGGGCGTAATGTAGTTTTATTGTATTTGCACATGTTTTAATACACTGGGCGATTACGTTTGCCTCCTACAAAATTGAAGCAATTTGAATGTCCTTTCTCACTTAGTTTCATTACATAGTAAAAGCTGCCTGGCTGACGGTCTCTTCTGGCTGAAAGTACTTTTTTTTTTTTTTTTTTTCCACCTAAATACATCCAAGATACATTGGAGAAGGGCTAAAAAATTCCCTTTCCCCACACGGTGGAAGAGCATGAATTGTAGTCTCTAATTTCGGAACATTCAAGCCTTTAAAATGCTTAAAAATATCCCCCCGATGCTATACTCATCGCTCTCATCCAGTTATAATGGAGATATGAACTTCGGTCTGAGTTTCGGATTTTATTTTAATAATGCTTAAAAGGGTGTTTTTCTGGTCGATTTAATCACCTATCCATAAAATAGGTGATATGGTACCTTCTAAATCGGTTGGGGTATGGCTGCTCCCATTGACCGCCAATACACCATTAGAAAGAAGTTGTCGCCTATCTACAGGATCGAAACACTAATCAGTTGCCAGAATGGGTCACTTTTATCCCCCTGTAGAATCCCCCGTAGAATGGAAGGGCACTCAACCATTTTCATTGACTTCTGCAGGAGAAAGCCAAGTATAGCGCTCCAGCAGTCCCACAAAGGAGAAATGGAGTGGCGGTCAAGCATGCATTTTGCCATTATCATGGGTATACCAGTGGCTTGCTCTTGTGATTGGTGGAGCCCCAGATCTCCGCATTCTAAAAGTTATTAAATATTATGCAACTTCAAGGTTGGTATTAGGCGGAGTTCAGACAAATATCAAAGTGCAACTCTATGTGCCATTGGCACAAAAATAATGTACTTGGGTTCGGGACTCAAATCGATGACCTTGTTCAGCCTCATCAGTTTCCTTCCATTCTGAGTCACAGACTGATCAGTCCCTGTCCAAATACTGATGGTATTTTTCTTTTACCTCTATACTTTTGGTTTGTGAGTATCAGGTGTTTTCACTTGCTCATTTTCTCTTTCTATCACATCTTGGATGGGGCTATTTATATTCTCCATCTACCAGTATTGTCTTCAGGTTATACAGTGGCATGCAAAAGTTTGGCCACCCCTGGTCAAAATTACTGTTATTGTGAACAGATAAGCAAGTTGAAGATGAAATGATCTCTAAAAAGCAAATACATTTTGTTTGTATTTTAGGCATAAAAATATTTTCAGCTTTTACATTTTTGAATTAACAGAAAAGGAAAATGGGCCTTTGCATAAGTTTGGGCACCCTGCATGGTTAGTACCAAGAATCATAGCTTGTAAGCACTTTTTGTAGCAGCCAAGAGTCTTTCAGTCTTTTTTTGAGGGATTTTCATCTATTCTTCTTTAGAGATGTCTTCCAGTTCTGTGAGAATCCTTGCTCATCTTCCAGTTCTGTGAGATTCCTGGCTCGTCTTGCATGCACTACTCTTTTGAGGTCTAGCCACAGATTTTCAATGATGTTCAGATCAGGGTACTGTGAGGCCATTGTAAAACCTTCAGCTTGCACCCTTTGAGGTCATCTATTGTTGATATTGACATGTGTTCAGGATCATAATCCATTTGTAGCAGCCATCTTCTTTTCTCCTCTTTTCTCCTCTTTTCTCTTTTTTTCAACTTCAGCTTTTTTACAGATGGAGTTATGTTTGTATTAAGAATTTGTTGACATTTCATTGAATCCATTCTTCCCTCTACCCATGAAATGTTCCTTGTGCCCTTGGCTGCAACACAACCCCAAAGCATGATTGATCCACCTCCATGCTTAATGGTTGGGCTTATGTTCTTTTCCTGAAATTCTTTTCCCCTTTTCCTCCATACATATCCTTGATCATTATGGTCAAAGAGTCCTGGTTTAACGTCATCTGACCACAGGACTTGTTTCCAAAATGCATCAGGCTTATTTAGATGTTAATTTGCAGACTTCTGACACTGAATTTTATGATGAGGATGCAGGAGAGTTTTTTTTCTTCTGGTGACTCTTCCATGAGGGCCATATTTGCGCAGGTGTCTCTGAACAGTAGAACAATGTACCACAACTCCAGAGTCTGCTTAATCTTCCTTAAGGTCTTTTGCAGTCATGCAGTGGTTCTGATTTGCCTCTCTAGCAATCCTAAGAGCAGCTTTCACAGAAACTTTGATGTAAAAAGCTGAAATTGAAAAGTTGAATATAACAGTAATTTTGAACAGAGCAGCCCAAACTTTTGCATGCCACTATATTTCTATATGGATTACTGCTATGGCAAAGACCAGATTTGTTTTCTCTGTGTATTCTTTTTTGCCTTTCCTACACCTGACTTTTTTTTCTGTTAGCTTGTTAGGAGTTTACGCTTGTTTGCATATATTAGTTCTCCTTTGGCCATTTATGTACATGCTTTGTTTCCCCACCTTGGGTCCTTGTCTATCCCTGCACCTTTATCCTATGGTGATTTGTATTGTTGTTAGTAATCTCCCCGCTGGTTCCTCAGGAGGTTCGACAGACAACTTGATGGCCTTTCAGGCGGATGGGTCAGAGTTGTGGTTTTTTAGTTGTGTGGCTGGGGATATTCCAGTCTGTACAGGAACCATTAGAGTGTTGTGCAGCTAGAAATTCTTATCTGTCCAGAACCAGTAGGAATGAAAAGCGCCAGGAGTGAAATAGGTTATATTACCTCTTTACTGTGTTAAAATATGTGCATAACAACCATTTAACAAAATAAAAAATGGCACTGTCCCATCTGTTAAACTGATCAGACTAATTCATGTTGCACTAGCACATTGACTAAAGGGGCTTTACACGCTGCGACATCGCTAGTGATGTCGCTCGTGAAAGCACCCACCCCTGTCGTTTGTGCGTCACTGGCAAATCGCTGCCCGTGGCGCACAATATCGCTAGTACCCGTCACACTGCTTACCTTCCAAGCGACGTCGCTGTGGCCGGCAAACAGCCTATTTTCTAAGGGGGGCGGTTTGTGCGGCGTCACACAGCAGGCGCACAATTGAAGTGGAGGGGCGGAGAACAGCCGCATGAAAGTCATGCCCACCTCGTTGCCGGCAGGACGCAGGTACGTTGCTGTTCGACATTCCCGGGGTGTCACACGTAGCGATGTGTGCTGCCTCAGGAAGGACGAACAACCTGCGTCCTGAACCAGCAACGATTTTATGGAAATGAACGACGTGTCAACGATTAACGATAAGGTGAGTATTTTTGTTCGTTAGCAGTCGCTGTTACGTGTCACACGCAACGACGTCGCTAAAGAGGCCGGATGTGGGTCACGAATTCCGTGACCCCAACGATATCTCGTTAGCGATGTCGTTGCGTGTAACGGGGCCTTTATATTAGTCTGCTGTGCACATGGTCACCCACTGACCAAAAATCAAATCAAATAGCCGTATTTTCAGTCCGATTGAGATCCAACAAAACATTGGATCGCGCTCGAACCAATGTTAATTTACAATTAAAAATCTCGGCTTGTTCGAATTTGATCGCACTGGTCTATGCAAATCAATGAGTGCTTGGCAAACATCGGACTTCACTCAGATGACATCTCAGATGCACTCGGATAATTCCCGGGTACTCACATCATGTAGAAGATGGAACAATTTTGTTCTCCATCTTTTCTTCAGTGTGCTCTGATTCTCTCATCCAAAAGAATCAGATCACACAGAGCGGACACTCTGATCAAGCTTTGACCAGATGAGGATTAGAGTGTCGTTTGTATAATCGGCCTCATTCTCTCAGATGAGAGACTCTATGGCCATCTCCACGAGCTTGAAGAGTAACAAAATTGTAAGCCGTGCAAGATGATTATCAAAGCCATATGAGTAATCGGAAGCAGGATTCTGAGCAGAGTTCAACCTTGGGGTTGTACAGAGACACAACGACAAATCCAAGGGGCAAAGCAAATTGAGAGACCTGAACATGAAAATTGGGACAGGCAGCAGAAAATGGCTAACTGAAGGCTAGAAACTGTCCAAGAGGGCAACTGATACTCACCAAAAGATTTAGAGGCTTTTTACTGCTCGGAATAGGTTGCCCAAGTCGAATTCCAACTTCAAGACATGTACCATATTTTTCATTTTATAAGATGCATTGGATTATAAGACGCATCCCAAAGTTAGAGAAAGAAAAATGGTAAAAAAAAGAGGTTTTGGTGAAAATGGAGTCCGTCTTATAATCCGGTTGTATCTCATCTGGGGGGAGGTAGCGGTGGTAGAGCAAGGTCACAGGGAGGCAGGAGTGGTGGTTAGTTATGTGTCGGTCGCGAATGATCTAACATAAAGATCTGGCTCCCTGCAGTGACTGACAGGAGCCGGATCCCCAGTGAGAGCCACTAAATTCTCTTAACAGGTCTCACTGGATGTAAAATTTTGGTATTTGGTGGGCGAAACCCCTCCCACCTGAACAAAAGCTTGTCCACGTAGCAAATTAATTGGCCCATTGTGAGTGGGCCGGGTTTAGCCGCGGGTGGGTGTCGTTTCAGCGGCATTAACACAAGATTAAATATGTGTTCACCTGCAGTGAACACATGTTTAATAGGGAGTCAGGAACGAGCCAAAAGAGTCGGCTCTTTTTGGTGAGCGGAGCCATGGGAACCGGATCACCAAAAAGAGCCAGACTGCTCGTCAATAGTGATGGTGGAGTAGGTGCGGTGGGTGTCAGGAGCCGTACTCTGTGATTCTAGGTAATAAAATGTCGGTGGTGCGGGATTCAAAGAAATGGCGCCCAGAGTCATCGTGTGTGCAGATTGAGTTCTCGATTTAATGAAGAGCCAAGATGTCATCTGCGCATGCGTCATTTTCCAAGTCCACTGCTAGAAGATAAATAGGCCGGAGGCGGCGCGTGCGCAGATGAGCTCTCAGCTTGTAATTGAGCTGAGACTTCAATCTGCGCCAACTCCAGGCACCATTTCTTTAAAGCCAGCACCGCCAACATATTCCTTAATCACTGGGGATGACTCTTGCATCGCCGGGACACCCACAGCATCGCTCTACTCCTGCCACCGCCATCTGACCCTGCTCCACCACATTCCCCCAGCCCCCGGTAAGCTACAACTGGATTATAAGACGCACCCTCCATTTTCCTCCCAAATTTTGGGGATGAAAAGTATGCTCTATAATCTGAAAAATTCGGTATTTGCAAAAGGGACACACTGGAGTGGGAAGTGGTACATAAGAGTAACATTTCCAAAATATTCTACTGTAGTTCATTTTGCAATATATGTGACTCCACTATTTGTTCTTCAAAGCTTTTACCTAAATGTTCATTGCAACTTTCAGCAACTTTTCATTATGATCTCACGCTGTGAAGGAACTGGGAGAATTTTGCTGAGATGCATATATCTAAAAACTCATGCGGCGTTTCCACCAGCCTCGCTCTTGTCCCAGTGGAACAAGAAGAGGCGCTGGAGAGATTTTTCTAGAATCCTGAATCTTGTTGGTAACTACAGACTTTTTATGTTCCCCTTATTGGGTGAAATGCAATTTGAGCTTCTCAATGAACTTGCATTGAAAAGAACATAACTATGTTGGGTAATTGAGTGGCTGCACTGTGTATCCATACACGACTCATTTGTCACTGTCACCAACCACAGCTATAGTACCAGGAACGCTATATCTCCTTGAAAAATAATCCAAAAATACACACACACATATATACTGCACTGATGTATTTAACCCTTTAACCACAAGTTCCTTCAGCTTTGTTTTTTCTATTACTGTATTGCAAAATCAGATAATTTGGAGATAAAATAGAAGGTATGTGCTTGTGTATATATGTGTGTGTATATGTGTGTGTGTGTGTATATATATATATATATATATATATATATATATATATATATATATATATATATATATATATATATATTAATATATATATATATATATATATATATATATATATATATATATATATATATATATATATATATTGTGACGTATCAACCGGCTGTATTATGTATTACAAAGGGCCGGTATGTTTTGCAGAAGCATGGGTGCTCTGCAATGTGAAGTTGGCTGGGACCTGTGGTTCCACAGGATTGCATTACATCTAGAGCCATGGAAGGGTGTGTGATGCTGATTAGTGATGTGTCGGTCGCGAATGATCCGACACAAAGATCCGTCTCCCTGCTGTGAACGACAGGAGCCGGATCACCAGTGTGAGCCGCTGAAATATCTAATCGTCTCTTTTCGCCGTCAAAACCCCGCCCACCTGTGGCTAAACTCCGCCCACTCAGAAATCTAATTGGTCGTTTTGTAAGTGGGCGGGGCTCACTGCCAGTGTGTGTGCTGGAGACGGGGAGAGCAGAGGCAGGGTGTTTTGCTCTGCTCAGGAGACCTTCTGAAGGAAGGGGCTTTTAGGTCCATGTGCAAAGCCTGTCTGGAGCCAGGGGGAACTTGGTAAGGACACTAGCCACCTTCAGAGGAAGGGAACCCGGATTGGACTTTAAGGATAAATCCAAGTACTGACAAGGGTCAGTGACACGTGTGAGGAAGTCCAAGAGTGTGTGGACTTTACGTTATGTGTTGGACTTTGAAGATAAAGCCAAGGCATGGCATCTTTCTGTTATGGGACCTAGCATGGTTTATTTGAGCTGTTAATAAACCATATGCTCTGTTAAAGAGACAAATTGTTCCGGTGTGCGTTAATCCCGATACCTGACGTGTGGCCCTCATGCACTCGGGGCCCCACATCGTTACAATATATATATATATATATATATATATATATATATATATATACTAGCTGTAGTACCCGGGCGATGCCCGGGATAGTAACTATCTCTCTGTCTCTCTCCCAGTCGCTGTCTGTCTGTCTCTATCTCTGTGTCTGTCTCTATGTGTGTGTCTGTCTCTCTCTTTCCCCGTCTGTCTCTTTCCCCGTCTGTCTCTTTCCCCGTCTGTCTCTTTCCCCGTCCGTCTCTTTCCCCGTCCGTCTCTTTCCCCGTCCGTCTCTTTCCCCGTCCGTCTCTTTCCCCGTCCGTCTCTTTCCCCGTCCGTCTCTTTCCCCGTCCGTCTCTTTCCCCGTCCGTCTCTTTCCCCGTCCGTCTCTTTCCCCGTCCGTCTCTTTCCCCGTCCGTCTCTTTCCCCGTCCGTCTCTTTCCCCGTCCGTCTCTTTCCCCGTCCGTCTCTTTCCCCGTCCGTCTCTTTCCCCGTCCGTCTCTTTCCCCGTCCGTCTCTTTCCCCGTCCGTCTCTTTCCCCGTCCGTCTCTTTCCCCGTCCGTCTCTTTCCCCGTCCGTCTCTTTCCCCGTCCGTCTCTTTCCCCGTCCGTCTCTTTCCCCGTCCGTCTCTTTCCCCGTCCGTCTCTTTCCCCGTCCGTCTCTTTCCCCGTCCGTCTCTTTCCCCGTCCGTCTCTTTCCCCGTCCGTCTCTTTCCCCGTCCGTCTCTTTCCCCGTCCGTCTCTTTCCCCGTCCGTCTCTTTCCCCGTCCGTCTCTTTCCCCGTCCGTCTCTTTCCCCGTCCGTCTCTTTCCCCGTCCGTCTCTTTCCCCGTCCGTCTCTTTCCCCGTCCGTCTCTTTCCCCGTCCGTCTCTTTCCCCGTCCGTCTCTTTCCCCGTCCGTCTCTTTCCCCGTCCGTCTCTTTCCCCGTCCGTCTCTTTCCCCGTCCGTCTCTTTCCCCGTCCGTCTCTTTCCCCGTCCGTCTCTTTCCCCGTCCGTCTCTTTCCCCGTCCGTCTCTTTCCCCGTCCGTCTCTTTCCCCGTCCGTCTCTTTCCCCGTCCGTCTCTTTCCCCGTCCGTCTCTTTCCCCGTCCGTCTCTTTCCCCGTCCGTCTCTTTCCCCGTCCGTCTCTTTCCCCGTCCGTCTCTTTCCCCGTCCGTCTCTTTCCCCGTCCGTCTCTTTCCCCGTCCGTCTCTTTCCCCGTCCGTCTCTTTCCCCGTCCGTCTCTTTCCCCGTCCGTCTCTTTCCCCGTCCGTCTCTTTCCCCGTCCGTCTCTTTCCCCGTCCGTCTCTTTCCCCGTCCGTCTCTTTCCCCGTCCGTCTCTTTCCCCGTCCGTCTCTTTCCCCGTCCGTCTCTTTCCCCGTCCGTCTCTTTCCCCGTCCGTCTCTTTCCCCGTCCGTCTCTTTCCCCGTCCGTCTCTTTCCCCGTCCGTCTCTTTCCCCGTCTGTCTCTTTCCCCGTCCGTCTCTTTCCCCGTCTGTCTCTTTCCCCGTCTGTCTCTTTCCCCGTCCGTCTCTTTCCCCGTCCGTCTCTTTCCCTGTCCGTCTCTTTCCCCGTCCGTCTCTTTCCCCGGCTGTCTGTCTGTGTCTCTGTCTCTTTCTGTCTCTCAATCCGTCTCCCCACTGACATCATATTACCTCACACATAAGCTTCTTATACTAACTGTTTATTTTGTTCCTATAGCAAGCACTGACAGTTGCTATTAATAGCCAGTAGCTCCCACCTCCATTCAGTATAATGGAGGCAGGATTTTGGAGACTAACTGTAAAGCGTGGGGTTACATATTCCCGTCAAAACATAGTCTATGACGTTCCCTGGGTCACATGGGGCGTCTGTGCAAAATTTCGTGGTTGTAAATGCGACGGTGCAAATTCCTTTAGCGGACATACATATATATACATTCATACATACATACATACATACATACATACATACACAAATACACATACACTGAGCTTTATATATTATTAAAAAATGTTGTCTTTTTGTACATTTTTCTTTTTTTTTACTGAAACAAATATAAAGGATGTTGTATTCCTTCAACTCCAAATCTGCACCCTGGTATCTAAAAAGATGAGGCTTTTTAAATATGTTCTCCTATAGGAGTATCTAAGTGGTAACATCTCTTAGCCGGTGTAAGGAGACTTAAAGGCCATGTAATTATTCTCTAGGAAATTAAATATGCAAATTGTCTCTTCAGAGAAAAGGAGGACATGAACTCTAGCACCATCTATTGGATGTAGTAATCCTAAAAGTCAATGCCACCTTGATGGCCTTTCCATAAGGAGAGATGTTATCTATTATACTCCCATAACAAAAAAAGACAGTTGCACTATGAAATGCTAAAGAATGCAAACAATGAATTTAAGAATATAGATATGTATTACTGTTTAAGGAAATCTAGGAAAAATTGAGATATTTAGCACACAAAAATGGCCATTTGTATAGCTGCCCAGTAGCCAAGTCAATGAACTAAAAAAGAAATTGCGATGCCCGGGCTCTGAAAAAAGCCAAACCCACATGGGTGACAAAAAAAATCAGAAGATTTATTAAAACACACAACACATTTCCGGGGCGGACTGCCCCCTTCATCAGGTCCAGAACACCAACATCCAGGACCGGAGGAATTCACAGCGCTCATTCCTCAGTGTTGTGCCTGTCAGCACAACTGCCTCAGGTGAGTGGATCTTACCTGACTTGTTTCTTTGGATCCCCCTGATACAAAGAGCAGCGCCCTTTGTTTTTTTTTCTCGTTTCAGTAGCCACATCAAGGCATATCTTGTATGCTGGGAACCTACACTAAACTGAAGCCTCTCTCTGGGTTACAAACCACCATGTGTATGGGCAAGTATGAACCTGCTATAGAGAAGAAAATCACCTGTGGCTTCAGTTTAGTGTAGGTTCCCAGTATATGAGATTTGCCTTGACGTGGCTACTGGGCAGATATAGAAATGGCCATTTTTGTATGCTAAATATCTCAATTTTTCCTATCTTTTCTTAAGCTATAATGCATGTCTATATTCTTGCATTCTTTGTTTGCATGCTTTAGCATTTCAGAGTGCTACTGTATTTTTTTTATGTGTCATGTTTTTGCACCTGTTCAGACTGCGTTTTGGGAGTGCCGTCAGTCTTTTTGTCTCACCTATTAGACCCCATCAGAGGTTTTTAAATAAGCAAAATCAGACCTCCTGCTTTGCACTGAGAAGGGGAAACGCCCTGAAAGATGCGTCTGCAAATAGTGTCTGATTTGGCTTTTATCCCAAGTCATGTTTGCTGCTTCCAATTAGAGGCGCTAGAGTTTTAAGTCCTCTTGATTTTTCTGTATGAGTATTATCAGCACATCGAGGTAGGAAGGGTTCATAGACGACCTCCTCTTTGAATATATGAAGTCAGAATGGGTTTAGTCTAGTTTTTCCTTTGCCCACTTCTTCTAGTAGACTCCACGCTCAACATCTTGCTTCTACGCCACCTTGCTCTATCGGTCAGGCCACATTTGCCCGCCGTTCCCCTTTCTGATTCTAGTTTAGTACTTTATGGTGCTTGTATATGCGTTGAGTTTTAGCATCTCGAAGGATCAGGGCTTATTGGGGTTTGTTCACACATAGTTTTTAATGTGGATTTTGAAGAGGATCTGATTCAAAATTCACATTAAAAACTTCTGACAAAGACTCCTTGAATACATTTTGACGTGCGCTTTGTTGACGTGAATTTTGAATTTGATCCGAATCAAACATGCACTTGTAGTCTGTGCTCCCCAGATCAGACAATGCCCAGTAGCAATGGTCATCTTTTGCTTTCGTTCATAGTATCTCTTGGCATTGACCTGGCTTATTTCTTTAGTATGTTTAAGCTCTGTCCTTACCTTTTGCCCATCTACCATTGTGAGGGAACCCCACCTTCTCTGATCTGACCCTGGTTACACTTTCTATCTCCTGCTCGGGTACTGGGCATTGAAGTCATCTATGTGTTAGGTGGTCCTACCGAAAACATTTCAACAGCCAACTACACTGTACCCGATGAAGGGTGAAGGATTGAAAATCCCTTAAGACCACTGTGACCACAGCAATTGTTCATCATGCACAGGATCATTTGGCTCATCCATGTACCCCTGTGTTCTCTGAGAGAGCCACTGGCACTCTTTTGTCCTGGAGAGCAAAAATATTGGCCATTAAAATTTAACAATCTTAAAGCTTCCCCCCCTCGTCCTTATACATTATCCTAAAGTAAGCTGAATGTGGCGAATTCGGACAGTGATCTAACGTATATGGTGACCTTCCCTGAATCTCAAAAATATTTCCAGAATCCGCCCTTTTCTCAATTTGCAATCTACTAAAATGCTAGTGCATGCCCTCATAATCTCCCGCCTCGACTACTGTAACATCCTCCTCTGTGGCCTCCCTGCCAACACGCTCGCCCCTCTCCAGTCCATCCTTAACTCTGCTGCCCGACTTATCCACCTCTCTCCTCAATACCACCCCGCTTCTCCCCTCTGCATGTCCCTCCACTGGCTTCCAATCTTCCACCGTATCCAATTCAAACTTCTAACACTGACCTACAAAGCTGTGCATAATCTTTCCCCTCCGTACATCTCCG